>NW_026600232.1:94701-201763 GCF_029448725.1 Salvelinus fontinalis
GAGGGTTAACTCCCATTAACAGAGGGTTAACTCCCAGTAACAGAGGGTTAACTCCCAGTAACAGAGGGTTAACTCCCAGTATCAGAGGGTTAACTCCCAGTAACAGAGGGTTAACTCCCAGTAACAGAGGGTTAACTCCCAGTAACAGAGGGTTAACTCCCAGTAACAGAGGGTTAACTCCCAGTAACAGAGGGTTAACTCCCAGTAACAGAGGGTTAACTCCCAGTAACAGAGGGTTAACTCCCAGTAACAGAGGGTTAACTCCCAGTAACAGAGGGTTAACTTCCAGTATCAGAGGATTAACTTCCAGTATCAGAGGGTTAACTCCCAGTAACACCAGGTTAGCTCCCAGTAACAGAGGGTTAACTCCCAGTATCAGAGGGTTAACTCCCAGTAACAGAGGGTTAACTCTCAGTAACAGAGGGTTAACTCCCAGTAACAGAGGTTTAACTCCCAGTAACAGAGGGTTAACTCCCAGTAACAGAGGGTTAACTCCCAGTAACAGAGGGTTAACTCCCAGTAACAGAGGGTTAACTCCCAGTAACAGATGGTTAACTCCCAGTAACAGATGGTTAACTCCCAGTAACAGAGGGTTAACTCCCAGTAACAGAGGGTTAACTCCCAGTAATAGAGGGTTAACTCCCAGTAACACCAGGTTAACTCCCAGTAACAGAGGGTTAACTCCCAGTAACAGAGGGTTAACTCCCAGTAACAGAGGGTTAACTCCCAGTATCAGAGGGTTAACTCCCAGTAACAGAGGGTTAACTCCCAGTAACAGAGGGTTAACTCCCAGTAACAGAGGGTTAACTCCCAGTATCAGAGGGTTAACTCCCAGTATCAGAGGATTAACTCCCAGTAACAGAGGGTTAACTCCCAGTAACAGAGGGTTAACTCCCAGTAACAGAGGGTTAACTCCCAGTAACAGAGGGTTAACTCCCAGTAACAGAGGGTTAACTCCCAGTATCAGAGGGTTAACTCCCAGTATCAGAGGGTTAACTCCCAGTAACACCAGGTTAACTCCCAGTAACAGAGGGTTAACTCCAAGTAACAGAGGGTTAACTCCCAGTATCAGAGGGTTAACTCCCAGTAACAGAGGGTTAACTCCAAGTAATAGAGGGTTAACTCCCAGTAATAGAGGGTTAACTCCCAGTAACACCAGTTTAACTCCCAGTAACAGAGGGTTAACTCCCAGTATCAGAGGGTTAACTCCCAGTATCAGAGGTTTAACTCCCAGTAACAGAGGGTTAACTCCCAGTAACAGAAGGTTAACTCCCAGTAATAGAGGGTTAACTCCCAGTAACAGAGGGTTAACTCCCAGTATCAGAGGGTTAACTCCCAGTAACAGAGGGTTAACTCCAAGTAACAGAGGGTTAACTCCCAGTAACAGAGGGTTAACTCCAAGTAACAGAGGGTTAACTCCCAGTAATAGAGGGTTAACTCCCAGTAATAGAGGGTTAACTCCCAGTATCAGAGGGTTAACTCCCAGTAACAGAGGGTTAACTCCCAGTATCAGAGGGTTAACTCCCAGTAACAGAGGGTTAACTCCAAGTAATAGAGGGTTAACTCCCAGTAATAGAGGGTTAACTCCCAGTAACACCAGTTTAACTCCCAGTAACAGAGGGTTAACTCCCAGTATCAGAGGGTTAACTCCCAGTATCAGAGGTTTAACTCCCAGTAACAGAGGGTTAACTCCCAGTAACAGAAGGTTAACTCCCAGTAATAGAGGGTTAACTCCCAGTAACAGAGGGTTAACTCCCAGTATCAGAGGGTTAACTCCCAGTATCAGAGGGTTAACTCCCAGTAACAGAGGGTTAACTCCAAGTAACAGAGGGTTAACTCCCAGTAACAGAGGGTTAACTCCAAGTAACAGAGGGTTAACTCCCAGTAATAGAGGGTTAACTCCCAGTAATAGAGGGTTAACTCCCAGTATCAGAGGGTTAACTCCCAGTAACAGAGGGTTAACTCCCAGTAACAGAGGGTTAACTCCCAGTATCAGAGGGTTAACTCCCATTAACAGAGGGTTAACTCCCAGTAACAGAGGGTTAACTCCCAGTAACAGAGGGTTAACTCCCAGTATCAGAGGGTTAACTCCCAGTAACAGAGGGTTAACTCCCAGTAACAGAGGGTTAACTCCCAGTAACAGAGGGTTAACTCCCAGTAACAGATGGTTAACTCCCAGTAACAGAGGGTTAACTCCCAGTAACAGAGGGTTAACTCCCAGTAACAGAGGGTTAACTCCCAGTAACAGAGGGTTAACTCCCAGTAACAGAGGGTTAACTTCCAGTATCAGAGGATTAACTTCCAGTATCAGAGGGTTAACTCCCAGTAACACCAGGTTAGCTCCCAGTAACAGAGGGTTAACTCCCAGTATCAGAGGGTTAACTCCCAGTAACAGAGGGTTAACTCTCAGTAACAGAGGGTTAACTCCCAGTAACAGAGGTTTAACTCCCAGTAACAGAGGGTTAACTCCCAGTAACAGAGGGTTAACTCCCAGTAACAGAGGGTTAACTCCCAGTAACAGAGGGTTAACTCCCAGTAACAGATGGTTAACTCCCAGTAACAGATGGTTAACTCCCAGTAACAGAGGGTTAACTCCCAGTAACAGAGGGTTAACTCCCAGTAATAGAGGGTTAACTCCCAGTAACACCAGGTTAACTCCCAGTAACAGAGGGTTAACTCCCAGTAACAGAGGGTTAACTCCCAGTAACAGAGGGTTAACTCCCAGTATCAGAGGGTTAACTCCCAGTAACAGAGGGTTAACTCCCAGTAACAGAGGGTTAACTCCCAGTAACAGAGGGTTAACTCCCAGTATCAGAGGGTTAACTCCCAGTATCAGAGGATTAACTCCCAGTAACAGAGGGTTAACTCCCAGTAACAGAGGGTTAACTCCCAGTAACAGAGGGTTAACTCCCAGTAACAGAGGGTTAACTCCCAGTAACAGAGGGTTAACTCCCAGTATCAGAGGGTTAACTCCCAGTATCAGAGGGTTAACTCCCAGTAACACCAGGTTAACTCCCAGTAACAGAGGGTTAACTCCAAGTAACAGAGGGTTAACTCCCAGTATCAGAGGGTTAACTCCCAGTAACAGAGGGTTAACTCCAAGTAATAGAGGGTTAACTCCCAGTAATAGAGGGTTAACTCCCAGTAACACCAGTTTAACTCCCAGTAACAGAGGGTTAACTCCCAGTATCAGAGGGTTAACTCCCAGTATCAGAGGGTTAACTCCCAGTAACAGAGGGTTAACTCCCAGTAACAGAGGGTTAACTCCCAGTATCAGAGGGTTAACTCCCAGTATCAGAGGATTAACTCCCAGTAACAGAGGGTTAACTCCCAGTAACAGAGGGTTAACTCCCAGTAACAGAGGGTTAACTCCCAGTAACAGAGGGTTAACTCCCAGTAACAGAGGGTTAACTCCCAGTATCAGAGGGTTAACTCCCAGTATCAGAGGGTTAACTCCCAGTAACACCAGGTTAACTCCCAGTAACAGAGGGTTAACTCCAAGTAACAGAGGGTTAACTCCCAGTATCAGAGGGTTAACTCCCAGTATCAGAGGGTTAACTCCAAGTATCAGAGGGTTAACTCCCAGTAACACCAGGTTAACTCCAAGTAACAGAGGGTTCACTCCCAGTATCAGAGGGTTAACTCCCAGTATCAGAGGGTTAACTCCCAGTATCAGAGGGTTAACTCCCAGTATCAGAGGGTTAACTCCCAGTATCAGAGGGTTAACTCCCAGTAACAGAGGGTTAACTCCCAGTAACAGAGGGTTAACTCCCAGTATCAGAGGGTTAACTCCCAGTAACAGAGGGTTAACTCCCAGTAACAGAGGGTTAACTCCCAGTAACAGAGGGTTAACTCCCAGTATCAGAGGGTTAACTCCCAGTAACAGAGGGTTAACTCCCAGTAACAGAGGGTTAACTCCCAGTAACAGAGGGTTAACTCCCAGTAACAGAGGGTTAACTCCCAGTAACAGAGGGTTAACTCCCAGTAACAGAGGGTTAACTCCCAGTAACAGAGGGTTAACTCCCAGTAACAGAGGGTTAACTTCCAGTATCAGAGGGTTAACTTCCAGTATCAGAGGGTTAACTCCCAGTAACACCAGGTTAGCTCCCAGTAACAGAGGGTTAACTCCCAGTATCAGAGGGTTAACTCCCAGTAACAGAGGGTTAACTCTCAGTAACAGAGGGTTAACTCCCAGTAACAGAGGTTTAACTCCCAGTAACAGAGGGTTAACTCCCAGTAACAGAGGGTTAACTCCCAGTAACAGAGGGTTAACTCCCAGTAACAGAGGGTTAACTCCCAGTAACAGATGGTTAACTCCCAGTAACAGATGGTTAACTCCCAGTAACAGAGGGTTAACTCCCAGTAACAGAGGGTTAACTCCCAGTAATAGAGGGTTAACTCCCAGTAACACCAGGTTAACTCCCAGTAACAGAGGGTTAACTCCCAGTAACAGAGGGTTAACTCCCAGTAACAGAGGGTTAACTCCCAGTAT
The DNA here is from genome assembly GCF_029448725.1 of Salvelinus fontinalis. Classification (NCBI taxonomy): domain Eukaryota; kingdom Metazoa; phylum Chordata; class Actinopteri; order Salmoniformes; family Salmonidae; genus Salvelinus; species Salvelinus fontinalis. The sequence continues at coordinate 99,194 of NW_026600232.1, forward strand.
CAGAGGGTTAACTCCCAGTATCAGAGGGTTAACTCCCAGTAACAGAGGGTTAACTCCCAGTAACAGAGGGTTAACTCCCAGTATCAGAGGGTTAACTCCCAGTATCAGAGGATTAACTCCCAGTAACAGAGGGTTAACTCCCAGTAACAGAGGGTTAACTCCCAGTAACAGAGGGTTAACTCCCAGTAACAGAGGGTTAACTCCCAGTAACAGAGGGTTAACTCCCAGTATCAGAGGGTTAACTCCCAGTATCAGAGGGTTAACTCCCAGTAACACCAGGTTAACTCCCAGTAACAGAGGGTTAACTCCAAGTAACAGAGGGTTAACTCCCAGTATCAGAGGGTTAACTCCCAGTAACAGAGGGTTAACTCCAAGTAATAGAGGGTTAACTCCCAGTAATAGAGGGTTAACTCCCAGTAACACCAGTTTAACTCCCAGTAACAGAGGGTTAACTCCCAGTATCAGAGGGTTAACTCCCAGTATCAGAGGTTTAACTCCCAGTAACAGAGGGTTAACTCCCAGTAACAGAAGGTTAACTCCCAGTAATAGAGGGTTAACTCCCAGTAACAGAGGGTTAACTCCCAGTATCAGAGGGTTAACTCCCAGTAACAGAGGGTTAACTCCAAGTAACAGAGGGTTAACTCCCAGTAACAGAGGGTTAACTCCAAGTAACAGAGGGTTAACTCCCAGTAATAGAGGGTTAACTCCCAGTATCAGAGGGTTAACTCCCAGTAACAGAGGGTTAACTCCCAGTATCAGAGGGTTAACTCCAAGTATCAGAGGGTTAACTCCCAGTAACACCAGGTTAACTCCAAGTAACAGAGGGTTAACTCCCAGTATCAGAGGGTTAACTCCCAGTATCAGAGGGTTAACTCCCAGTATCAGAGGGTTAACTCCCAGTATCAGAGGGTTAACTCCCAGTATCAGAGGGTTAACTCCCAGTAACAGAGGGTTAACTCCCAGTAACAGAGGGTTAACTCCCAGTATCAGAGGGTTAACTCCCAGTAACAGAGGGTTAACTCCCAGTAACAGAGGGTTAACTCCCAGTAACAGAGGGTTAACTCCCAGTATCAGAGGGTTAACTCCCAGTAACAGAGGGTTAACTCCCAGTAACAGAGGGTTAACTCCCAGTAACAGAGGGTTAACTCCCAGTAACAGAGGGTTAACTCCCAGTAACAGAGGGTTAACTCCCAGTAACAGAGGGTTAACTCCCAGTAACAGAGGGTTAACTCCCAGTAACAGAGGGTTAACTCCCAGTATCAGAGGGTTAACTCCCAGTATCAGAGGGTTAACTCCCAGTAACACCAGGTTAACTCCCAGTAACAGAGGGTTAACTCCCAGTAACAGAGGGTTAACTCCCAGTATCAGAGGGTTAACTCCCAGTATCAGAGGGTTGACTCTCAGTAACAGAGGGTAAACTCCCAGTAACACCAGGTTAACTCCCAGTATCAGAGGGTTAACTCCCAGTAACAGAGGGTTAACTCCCAGTAACACCAGGGTAACTCCTAGTAACAGAGGGTTAACTCCCAGTAACAGAGGGTTAACTCCCAGTAACAGAGGGTTAACTCCCAGTAACAGAGGGTTAACTCCCAGTAACAGAGGGTTAACTCCCAGTAACACCAGGGTAACTCCTAGTAACAGAGGGTTAACTCCAAGTAACAGAGAGTTAAATCCCAGTAACAGAGGGTTAACTCCAAGTAACAGAGATTTAAATCCCAGTAACAGAGATTTAAATCCCAGTAACAGAGGGTTAACTCCAAGTAACAGAGAGTTAAATCCCAGTAACAGAGGGTTAACTCCCAGTAACAGAGGGTTAACTCCCAGTAACAGAGGGTTAACTCCCAGTGACAGAGGGTTAACTCTCAGTAACAGAGGGTTAACTCCCAGTAACAGAGGGTTAACTCCCAGTAACAGAGGGTTAACTCCCAGTAACAGAGGGTTAACTCCCAGTAACAGAGGGTTAACTCTCAGTAACAAAGGGTTAACTCCCAGTAACAGAAGGTTAACTCCCAGTAACAGAGGGTTAACTCCCAGTAACAGAGGGTTAACTCCCAGTATCAGAGGTTTAACTCCCAGTAACAGAGGGTTATCTCCCAGTAACAGAGGGTTAACTCCCAGTAACAGAGGGTTAACTCCAAGTATCAGAGGGTTAACTCCCAGTAACAGAGGGTTAACTCCCAGTAACAGAGGGTTAACTCCCAGTATCAGAGGGTTAACTCCCAGTATCAGAGTGTTAACTCCCAGTAACAGAGGGTTAACTCCCAGTATCAGAGGGTTAACTCCCAGTAACAGAGGGTTAACTCCCAGTATCAGAGGGTTAACTCCCAGTATCAGAGGGTTAACTCCCAGTATCAGAGGGTTAACTCCCAGTAACAGAGGATTAACTCCCAGTAACAGAGGGTTAACTCCCAGTAACAGAGGGTTAACTCCCAGTAACAGAGGGTTAACTCCCAGTAACAGAGGGTTAACTCCCAGTAACAGAGGGTTAACTCCCAGTAACACCAGGTTAACTCCCAGTAACAGAGGGTTAACTCCCAGTAACAGAGGGTTAACTCCCAGTAACAGAGGGTTAACTCCCAGTAACACCAGGTTAACTCCCAGTAACAGAGGGTTAACTCCCAGTAACAGAGAGTTAACTCCCAGTAACACCAGGTTAACTCCCAGTAACACCAGGTTAACTCCCAGTATCAGAGGGTTAACTCCCAGTAACAGAGGGTTAACTCCCAGTAACAGAGGGTTAACTCCCAGTAACAGAGGGTTAACTCCCAGTAACACCAGGTTAACTCCCAGTAACACCAGGTTAACTCCCAGTATCAGAGGGTTAACTCCCAGTATCAGAGGGTTAACTCCCAGTAACAGAGGGTTAACTCCCAGTAACAGAGGGTTAACTCCCAGTAACACCAGGTTAACTCCCAGTAACACCAGGTTAACTCCCAGTATCAGAGGGTTAACTCCCAGTATCAGAGGGTTAACTCCCAGTAACAGAGGGTTAACTCCCAGTATAAGAGGGTTAACTCACAGTAACAGAGGGTTAACTCCCAGTAACAGAGGGTTAACTCCCAGTAACAGAGGGTTAACTCCCAGTAACAGAGGGTTAACTCCCAGTAACAGAGGGTTAACTCCCAGTAACAGAGGGTTAACTCCCAGTAACAGAGGGTTAACTCCCAGTAACAGAGGGTTAACTCCCAGTATAAGAGGGTTAACTCCCAGTATCAGAGGGTTAACTCCCAGTAACAGAGGGTTAACTCCCAGTAACAGAGAGTTAACTCCCAGTAACACCAGGTTAACTCCCAGTAACACCAGGTTAACTCCCAGTATCAGAGGGTTAACTCCCAGTAACAGAGGGTTAACTCCCAGTAACAGAGGGTTAACTCCCAGTAACAGAGGGTTAACTCCCAGTAACACCAGGTTAACTCCCAGTAACACCAGGTTAACTCCCAGTATCAGAGGGTTAACTCCCAGTATCAGAGGGTTAACTCCCAGTAACAGAGGGTTAACTCCCAGTATAAGAGGGTTAACTCCCAGTAACAGAGGGTTAACTCCCAGTAACAGAGGGTTAACTCCCAGTAACAGAGGGTTAACTCCCAGTAACAGAGGGTTAACTCCCAGTAACAGAGGGTTAACTCCCAGTAACAGAGGGTTAACTCCCAGTAACAGAGGGTTAACTCCCAGTAACAGAGGGTTAACTCCCAGTATAAGAGGGTTAACTCCCAGTATCAGAGGGTTAACTCCCAGTAACAGAGGGTTAACTCCCAGTATCAGAGGGTTAACTCCCAGTATAAGAGGGTTAACACCCAGTAACAGAGGGTTAACTCCCAGTAACAGAGGGTTAACTCCCAGTAACACCAGGTTAACTCCCAGTAACAGAGGGCTAACTCCCAGTAACAGAGGGTTAACTCCCAGTATCAGAGGGTTAACTCCCAGTATCAGAGGGTTAACTCCCAGTAACAGAGGGTTAACTCCCAGTAACAGATGGTTAACTCCCAGTAACAGAGGTTTAACTCCCAGTAACAGAGGGTTAACTCCCAGTAACAGAGGGTTAACTCCCAGTAACAGAGGGTTAACTCCCAGTAACAGATGGTTAACTCCCAGTAACAGAGGTTTAACTCCCAGTAACAGAGGGTTAACTCCCAGTAACAGAGGGTTAACTCCCAGTAACACCAGGTTAACTCCCAGTATCAGAGGGTTAACTCCCAGTAACAGAGGGTTAACTCCCAGTAACAGAGGGTTAACTCCTAGTAACAGAGGGTTAACTCCCAGTAACAGAGGGTTAGCTCCCAGTAACAGAGGGTTAACTCCCAGTAACAGAGGGTTAACTCCCAGTAACAGAGGGTTAAATCCCAGTAACAGAGGGTTAACTCCCAGTAACAGAGGGTTAACTCCCAGGATAAGAGGGTTAACTCCCAGTATCAGAGGGTTAACTCCCAGTAACATAGGGTTAACTCCTAGTAACAGAGGGTTAACTCCCAGGAACAGAGGGTTAACTCCCAGTAACAGAGGGTTAACTCCCAGTAACAGAGGGTTAACTCCCAGTATCAGAGGGTTAATTCCCAGTAACAGAGGGTTAACTCCCAGTAACAGAGGGTTAACTCCCAGTAACAGAGGGTTAACTCCCAGTATCAGAGGGTTAACTCCCTGTAACAGAGGGTTAACTCCCAGTAACAGAGGGTTAACTCCCAGTAACAGAGGGTTAACTCCCAGTAACAGAGGGTTAACTCCCAGTAACAGAGGGTTAACTCCCAGTAACAGAGGGTTAACTCCCAGTATCAGAGGGTTACAGATACAACACTACTGCTGTTGTATTGCGGAATCTACAGTCTATACATTTAATTTAAAAAAATTGATTATAAAAAGAAAAATACAAGAATACACACAACACCCCATAAGGACAAAGCGAAAATAGGTTTAGGAAATGTTTGCAAAAAAAAACAAAATAAAAACTGAAATACCTTATTTACATAAGTATTCAGACCTTTTGATATGAGACTCGGAATTGCACTCAGGTGCATCCTGTTTCCATTGATCATCCTTGAGATGTTTCTACAACTTGATTGGAGTCTACCTGACAGGGAGGATCTGCAGAGAAGAATGGGAGAAACTCCCCAGATACAGGTGTAGCATCAAAACCAAGAAGACTCAAGGCTGTAATCACTGCCAAAGGTGCTTCAACAAAGTACTGAGTAAAAGCTCTGAATACTTATGTGAATATGATATTTGTTTTTGCAAAAATGTCTACAAACCTGTGTTTGATTTGTCATTATGGGGTATTGTTCCGATTGATGAGGGGAAAAAACTATTTCATCCATTTTAGAATAAGGCTGTAACATAACAAAATGTGGAAAAAGTGAAGGGGTCTGAAAACTTTCCGAATGCACTGTGTGCATGTACTGTGTGCATGTACTGTATGTAGAGTACCAGTCAAAAGTTTGGACACACCTACTCATTCAAGGGTTTTTCTTTCGTTTTTACCATTTTCTACATTGAGAATAATAGTGAAGACATTCAAACTATGAAATAACACATATGGAATCATGTAGTTACCATTAAAGTGTTAAACAAAAAAAAACATAAATTATATTGAGATTCTTCAAAGAGGCCAAACTTTGCCTTGATGACAGCTTTGCTATTGGTATTCTCTCAACCAGCTTCATGAGGTAGTCACCTGGAATGTATTTCAATTAACAGGTGTGCCTTGTTAAAAGTTCATTTGTGGAATTTATTTCCTTCTTCCAGTTTTTTTCAATTGCTAACAAACAGTACTGAAGCCACTTTTTCAAAACTCGTCACACAGTCTGCATTACCAACATGCATCGTGGCCAAACAGTTAATCTCACATCCAAAACTCACTCAAACCACCAAAACACTTCATACATGTCTCAAAATAAGCTTGTTCGACCATAACACTGGCAACAATTCTCATAACTTCGCATAACTTGTCACTCATAACGTGTCACTCACGGCCTAAAAACACTAACAACAGGGAGCATTACATAAATGATGAACTTTTGAATGATTTTTCACATAAATTAGTATTTCATTATAGAAGAAGAATAACACCTTTTCACTTTATTGACTGTACTAAAGTATATGTAACAAGAATGAATCAGAAATGCAGCAATCTGCTTCAGTAGCCTTTACTTTTTCTATATCTTTGCATATAGTAATTTACTTGTGAAAAATAAAAAGTTAAAACATAGATATTCCTAAAATTCCAGTGCTGCAATAATAATGACAAAAAAAACATCATCAACATGTATAGTATAATCACTCATACTGTACAGTACTGTGAGGGTTCTAGTTCTCATCAACATGTATAATATAATCACTCATACTGTACAGTACTGTGAGGGTTCTAGTTCTCATCAACGTGTATAGTATAACACTCATACTGTACAGTACTGTGAGGGTTCTAGTTCTCATCAACATGTATAGTACTCATACTGTACAGTACTGTGAGGGTTCTAGTTCTCATCAACATGTATAGTATAACCACTCATACTGTACAGTACTGTGAGGGTTCTAGTTCTCATCAACATGTATAATATAATCACTCATACTGTACAGTACTGTGAGGGTTCTAGTTCTCATCAACGTGTATAGTATAACACTCATACTGTACAGTACTGTGAGGGTTCTAGTTCTCATCAACATGTATAATATAATCACTCATACTGTACAGTACTGTGAGGGTTCTAGTTCTCATCAACGTGTATAGTATAACACTCATACTGTACAGTACTGTGAGGGTTCTAGTTCTCATCAACATGTATAATATAATCACTCATACTGTACAGTACTGTGAGGGTTCTAGTTCTCATCAACGTGTATAGTATAACACTCATACTGTACAGTACTGTGAGGGTTCTAGTTCTCATCAACATGTATAATATAATCACTCATACTGTACAGTACTGTGAGGGTTCTAGTTCTCATCAACGTGTATAGTATAACACTCATACTGTACAGTACTGTGAGGCTTCTAGTTCTCATCAACATGTATAATATAATCACTCATACTGTACAGTACTGTGAGGGTTCTAGTTCTCATCAACATGTATAGTATAATCACTCATACTGTACAGTACTGTGAGGGTTCTAGTTCTCATCAACATGTATAATATAATCACTCATACTGTACAGTACTGTGAGGGTTCTAGTTTACAACATGTATAGTATAAACACTCATACTGTACAGTACTGTGAGGGTTCTAGTTCTCATCAACATGTATAATATAATCACTCATACTGTACAGTACTGTGAGGGTTCTAGTTCTCATCAACATGCATAATATAACACTCATACTGTACAGTACTGTGAGGGTTCTAGTTCTCATCAACATGCATGATATAACACTCATACTGTACAGTACTGTGAGGGTTCTAGTTCTCATCAACATGCATAATATAACACTCATACTGTACAGTACTGTGAGGGTTCTAGTTCTCATCAACATGTATAATATAATCACTCATACTGTACAGTACTGTGAGGGTTCTAGTTCTCATCAACATGTATAGTATAACACTCATACTGTACAGTACTGTGAGGGTTCTAGTTCTCATCAACATGTATAATATAATCACTCATACTGTACAGTACTGTGAGGGTTCTAGTTCTCATCAACATGTGTAGTATAATCACTCATACTGTACAGTACTGTGAGGGTTCTAGTTCTCATCAACATGTATAGTATAATCACTCATACTGTACAGTACTGTGAGGGTTCTAGTTCTCATCAACATGTATAATATAATCACTCATACTGTACAGTACTGTGAGGGTTCTAGTTCTCATCAACATGCATAATATAACACTCATACTGTACAGTACTGTGAGGGTTCTAGTTCTCATCAACATGCATAATATAACACTCATACTGTACAGTACTGTGAGGGTTCTAGTTCTCATCAACATGCATAATATAACACTCATACTGTACAGTACTGTGAGGGTTCTAGTTCTCATCAACATGTATAATATAATCACTCATACTGTACAGTACTGTGAGGGTTCTAGTTCTCATCAACATGTATAGTATAACACTCATACTGTACAGTACTGTGAGGGTTCTAGTTCTCATCAACATGTATAATATAATCACTCATACTGTACAGTACTGTGAGGGTTCTAGTTCTCATCAACATGTATAGTATAATCACTCATACTGTACAGTACTGTGAGGGTTCTAGTTCTCATCAACATGTATAGTATAATCACTCATACTGTACAGTACTGTGAGGGTTCTAGTTCTCATCAACATGTATAATATAATCACTCATACTGTACAGTACTGTGAGGGTTCTAGTTCTCATCAACATGTATAGTATAATCACTCATACTGTACAGTACTGTGAGGGTTCTAGTTCTCATCAACATGTATAGTATAATCACTCATACTGTACAGTACTGTGAGGGTTCTAGTTCTCATCAACATGTATAATATGATCAGTCATACTGTACAGTACTGTGAGGGTTCTAGTTCTCATCAACGTGTATAGTATAATCACTCATACTGTACAGTACTGTGAGGGTTCTAGTTCTCATCAACATGTATAATATAATCACTCATACTGTACAGTACTGTGAGGGGGGAGAGAGAGAGAGAAAGCACATTATTGACCCTGATGCATATAGACAGACAGGCAGGCAGGCAGACAGACAGATAGACAGGAAGAAAAACAGATAGGTGGAAATAGACACAGACACAGACACAGGTGTGTGTGCAAGTGCATGCATGCATATATGTGTGTGTGTGTATGAATGTGAGTGTACGTATGCATGCGTGTATGTGTTTGTGAGTTTGTGCATGCTTGACGCGTGTGTTCTCTGTCTGCATCCCCCTTACACAATCACATCTCGCTGTCCTCTCAACTTCCTGTTTATACTCAGCCACTTCCTGTGGATTGTGTGCGTGTCTTCACACCACCACTCAGTCCATAGAACAGCTCACACTTGGGCTGAGGCTATTCCCTACATAGTGCACAGTTTTTCCAGGGCCCTGGTCAAAAGTAGTGCACTAAATAGGGAATATGGTCCCATTTCAGACACAGACTTGGGACATAACCTCCTTAGTATGACTTATGTGGTGATGACTTATAAATTCCAATGACTGTAGTGATGACACAATACAATGTGTTCCTTGAAACTGAAATTCATATGAATACAATCATTGTGTTAAATATGCAACATGCTCTCACAGTCTCACTGGAGAATTAGACATTTTTGCACTTTTCTCCAAACGTCAATTTTTTGTTGTTGTTGTCGATCCTCCTGTTCCGCATCATTCCGTTTCTCCAAACGTCAAATTTGGAAGTTAATTTTGGTTAGGGTTAAAACATTATGTTAAGGCAATCATTCTGAATGGTTAAGGTAAGGGTTAGGGTTTGGGATAGGATTTAAACAAGAACATACAAAACAAGTGTCTACCACTGGCATTGAACACGCAACCTTCAGTTCCGGAGTCAAGGGATCTTTTCATGTGTTTTTTTTAGGACACACACACGTAACGTTGGTGTCTTGCCATGCAGGTGTCCTAGTCAGCTAAATCCTATAATACTGTAGATCCACATCATCATAAAGACACAGGCAGATCAATGGGATGTCTGTGTGTGTACTAATACAACACACACACACACACACACACACACACACACACACACACACACACACACACACACACACACACACACACACACACACACACACACACAAATGGAATTACACACAAAAATGTAGATATACAGTGTAAATCAAATCAAATGTTATTTGTCACATGCAAATACAACAGGTGTAGTAAACTTTACAGTGAAGTGCTGAATACAACAGGTGTAGTAGACCTTACAGTGAAATACTGAATACAACAGGTGTAGTAAACCTTACAGTGAAATGTTGAATACAACAGGTGTAGTAGACCTTACAGTGAAATACTGAATACAACAGGTGTAGTAAACCTTACAGTGAAATACTGAATACAACAGGTGTAGTAAACCTTACAGTGAAATGCTGAATACAACAGGTGTAGTAAACCTTACAGTGAAATGTTGAATACAACAGGTGTAGACCTTACAGTGAAATACTGAATACAACAGGTGTAGTAAACCTTACAGTGAAATGCTGAATACAACAGGTGTAGTAAACCTTACAGTGAAATGTTGAATACAACAAGTGTAGACCTTACAGTGAAATACTGAATACAACAGCTGTAGTAGAGCTTACATTGAAATGCTGAATACAACAGGTGTAATAAACCTTACAGTGAAATGATGAATACAACAGGTGTAGTAAACCTTACAGTGAAATGTTGAATACAACAGGTGTAGTAGACCTTACAGTGAAATACTGAATACAACAGGTGTAGTAAACCTTACAGTGAAATACTGAATACAACAGGTGTAGTAAACCTTACAGTGAAATACTGAATACAACAGGTGTAGTAAACCTTACAGTGAAATGCTGAATACAACAGGTGTAGACCTTACAGTGAAATGCTGAATACAACAGGTGTAGTAAACCTTACAGTGAAATACTGAATACAACAGGTGTAGTAAACCTTACAGTGAAATGCTGAATACAACAGGTGTAGACCTTACAGTGAAATACTGAATACAACAGGTGTAGTAAACCTTACAGTGAAATACTGAATACAATAGGTGTAGTAAACCTTACAGTGAAATACTGAATACAACAGGTGTAGTAAACCTTACAGTGAAATACTGAATACAACAGGTGTAGACCTTACAGTGAAATACTGAATACAACAGGTGTAGTAAACCTTACAGTGAAATACTGAATACAACAGGTGTAGTAAATCTTACAGTAAAATACTGACTTACAAGCCCTTAAAACCTCTACCGCTTCTCTCTCCCGGATCCGGGATCCTCCTCATCAAAAAAGCTGACTAGCATAGCCTAGCCTAACGGGACAGGGATATCATATAATATAATTTCATGAAATCACAAGTCCAATACAGCAAATGAAAGATAAACATCTTGTGAATCCAGCCATCATTTCCAATTTTTTAAATGTTTTACAGCGAAAACACAATATGTATTTATATTAGCTCACCACAATAGCCAAACACACAACGCCATGTTTTCACCATGTTTCCCCCGCATAGGTAGCTTTCACAAAACCCACAAATAGAGATAAAATTAAACACTAACCTTGAACAACTTCATCAGATGACAGTCTTATAACATCATGTTATACAATACATTTATGTTTTGTTTGAAAATGTGCATATTTGAGGTATAAATTGTAGTTTTACATTGCAGCCACCAACACAAATAGCACCAAAACAGCCAGAATAATTACAGAGAGCAACGTGAAATACATAAATACTCATCATAAAACATTTATGAAAAATACATGGTGTACAGCAAATGAAAGATAAACATCGTGTGAATCCAGCCAATATTTCCGATTTTTTAAGTGTTTTACAGCGAAAACACAATATATATTTCTATTAGCTCACCACAATAGCCAAACACACAACGCCATTCATTCACCGCCAAGGTAGCTTTCACAAATCCCAGAAATAGAGATAAAATTAATCACTAACCTTTGGACAACTTCATCAGATGACAGTCTTATAACATCATGTTATACAATACATTTATGTTTTGTTCGAAAATGTGCATATTTAGAACTGCACATCGTGGTTTTACATTGTAAATACGTAGCCACAATGCACCAAAATGTCCGGAGATATTTTGGACAGTCACCTAATCTAACCAAAGACCTCATCATAAACTTTACTAAAAAATACATGTTGTACAGCAAATGAAAGATACACTGGTTCTTAATGCAACCACTGTGTTAGATTTTTTTAAATAACTTTAGTACAACATACAGCATGCAATATTGTGAGACAGCGCTCACCTATTCTCTGCCTTCTGGAGCCAACATATTCCACAAAAATACGAAATAACATCATAAATATTCTCTTACCTTTGTTGATCTTTCATCAGAATGTAGTGCAAGGAGTCCTAGTTCCAGAATAAATCATTGTTTGGTTTTAGAATGTCCATTTCTTCTGTCGAATTAGCAACTTTGGCTAGCCATGTGGAGCTCATGTGTCCAAGAAATGTTTGCGCCTGGAACGAAAAATTCCAAAAGTCCCAATAAACGTTGAATAAACTGGTCAAACTCGGTTGAAAAATCCTTCTTTATGATGTTTTTCTCATATGTATCCAATAAAATCAGAGCTGCAGCATTTCGTCGTGTAAACCGAATGCATTTCAGAAGACAATGTTAGGTTCCCTTGTGCGCAGCTGACTACTGACAAAAGAGCGGACCTGTCACTCCAAAAGCTCTCATTCGTCCTCACATCAAGCTAGACACCCCATTCAACCTTCTACTGCCTGTTGACATCTAGTGTAAGGCGTATGAAGTGCATACAGATCCATAAATATAGGCCAGTTGAATAGCAGGCCCTGACACCGAGCATCATTTTCAGAATTTTCACTTCCTGTCTGGAAGTTTGGTGCCAAATGAGTTCTGTTTTACTCACAGATGTAATTAAATATAAACAGTTTTAGAAACTTCAGAGTGTTTTCTATCCAATAGTAATAATAATATGCATATTGTATGATCTAGAACAGAGGACGAGGCCGTTTAATTTGGGCACGATTTTTTCCCAAAGTGAAAACAGCGCCCCCTATTAAGAAGAATTAACCAACAGTGAAGTTCTAAGAAAAATACCTCAAGAAATAAAAATAATGAAGGAGTAGCAGTAAAATAACATTAGTGAGGCTATATACAGGGGGTACCGGTACAGAGAATCAATGTGCGGAGGCACCGGTTAGTCGAGGTAATTGAGGTAATATGTACATGTAGGTAGAGTTAAAGTGAATATGCATAGATAATAACAGAGAGTAGCAGCAGCATAAAAAGAGGGGTGCAATGCAAATAGTCTGGGTAGCCATTTGATTAAATGTTCGGTAGTCTTATGGCTTGGGGGTAGAAGCTGTTAAGGTTTTGGACCTAGACTTGGCGCTCCTGTACCGCTTGCCGTGCGGTAGCAGAGAGAACAGTCTATGACTAGTGTGACTGGAGTCTGACAATACAGCAACATAGATCTGTTTCTAACTGAAGACATGACTAGATATATGTCTGAGTCATTAGTGGCTCTACCTAACAGACTGGCTGCATCCCACATGGAACTCTATCCCCTACAAAATGCACTACGATTGGTCAGGCTCCATAGGGCTCTGGTGAAAACTAGTACACTGTGTAGGGAATAGGTTAGGACGCATCCACTGAGACAATGGAACAAGGGAACAATCTAACTCCAATGAAATAACATCACAGTAAGGCCTCTTGAGGAGCGAGGGCGTGTTTAAAACAGCGGTGCGGAGGAGAGGAGTGCTGGAAAAGAGAGGTAAAGATAATGACATACATAGAGGGGATAATGAGATCATTGGATCATGCGAGAGCTGGAGGAGGATACTGGTGGTTTAGGTGTTGGTATGGAAGTCCCGGGGCTGTGGTTGGAGAAAGAGAGGGAGGAGAAGGAGAGAGAAAGAGAGAGAGGAGAAAGAGAGAGAGACAGAGAGGGAGGAGAAGGAGAGAGAGAGGGAGGAGGAAGAGAGTGAGGAGAAGGAGAGAGAAAGATAGAGAGAAGGAGAGAGAGAGGAGAAGGAGAGCGAGAGAGAGAGAGAGAGAGAGAGAGAGAGAGAGGGAGGAGAAGGAGAGAGAAATGGGGGAGGAGAAGGAGAGAGAAAGAGAGAGGAGAAGGAGAGAGATAGAGAGAGAGTGGAGGAGAGAAAGAGAGAGGAGAAGAGGTAGGGAAAGGGAAAATCCAGGCTTCCTACTCAAACCACAGTTGAGAAAGTGGACCTGGAGGCTATACCTGGGATCAGTGGGTGTGTGTGTTGTGTGTGTGCATGCATGAGCAGACATGACAATTAGTCACTCAGTCATTCATCCCTTCAGGCAGAGTGGTTGACGCACACACAATCTCTCTCTCTCTCTCTCTCTCTCTCTCTCTCTCTCTCTCTCTCTCTCTCTCTCTCTCTCTCTCTCTCTCTCTCTCTCTCTCTCTCTCTCTCTCTCTCTCTCTCTTTCTCTTTCTCTTTCTCTTTCTCTTACTCACTCACTCACTCACTCACTCACTCACTCACTCACTCACTCACTCACTCACTCACTCACACACACACACACACATGGCAGAGATGACGTAATCCAGGATGATCCCTGTCCTGTTTTCAGAGAGATAAACATCAACACGTTTAGATTACTCTCATCTGAACCATCTCTCGCTCCTACTACCTAATCCCTGACCTCCGCTCACATCTCTCGCTCCTACTACCTAATCCCTGACCTCCGCTCACATGTCTCGCTCCTACTACCTAATCCCTGACCTCCGCTCACATGTCTCGCTCCTACTACCTAATCCCTGACCTCCGCTCACATGTCCCGCTCCTACTACCTAATCCCTGACCTCCGCTCACATGTCTCGCTCCTACTACCTAATCCCTGACCTCCGCTCACATGTCTCGCTCCTACTACCTAATCCCTGACCTCCGCTCACATGTCTCGCTCCTACTACCTAATCCCTGACCTCCGCTCACATGTCTCGCTCCTACTACCTAATCCCTGACCTCCGCTCACATGTCTCGCTCCTACTACCTAATCCCTGATCTCCGCTCACATGTCTCGCTCGAACTACCTAATCCCTGACCTCCGCTCACATGTCTCGCTCCTACTACCTAATCCCTGACCTCCGCTCACATGTCTCGCTTCTATTACCTAATCCCTGACCTCCGTTCACATCCCTCACTCCCTCTATCGTTGTATTCCCACGCCACACCAGCCATGGCCAGCCATTCAAATCCCTCCCTACCTCCCTAACTCCATACCTCCCTACCTCAAATCAAATTTGATTAGTCACATGCGCCGAATACAACAGGTGTAGTGAAATGCCTACTTACGAGCCCCTAACCAACAATGCATATTAAAAAAAATATGAAAAAGAATAAGAAATAAAAGTAACAAGTAATTTCTGGCTGCAAGCCCGAGGCCGGCCACAATATGACAACAGCCACTTCAAGTGCAGGGAGCGAAATTCAAAATATATTTTTTTGAAATATGTAACTTTCACACATTAACAAGTCCAATACAGCAAATGAAAGGTACACATCTTGTGAATCCAGCCAACATGTCCGATTTTTTAAATGTTTTACAGCGAAAACAGCACGTATATTTATGTTAGCTCACCACCAAATACAAAAAAGGACAGACATTTTTCACAGCATAGGTAGCATGCACAAAGCCAACCTAACTAACCAAGAACCAACCAAACAAACCAACAAACAACTTCATCAGATGACAGTCTTATAACATGTTATTCAATAAATCTATGTTTTGTTCGAAAAATTTGCATATTTCAGGTATAAATCATAGTTTACATTGCAGCTACAATCAGAAATTGCACCGAAAGCAGCCAGAATAATTACAGACACCAACTTCAAATACCTAAATACTCATCATAAAACATTTCTGAAAAATACACAGCGTACAGCAAATGAAAGACAAGCATCTTGTGAATCCAGCCAATATTTCCGATTTCTTAAGTGTTTTACAGCGAAAACACAATATAGCGTTATATTAGCTTACCACAATAGCCAGAAACACAAGCCATTCCCCAGTAGCAAAAGTAACAAACCAGCAAAATATATATAATTTTTGACTAACCTTGATAAGCTTCATCAGATGACAGTCCTATAACATCAGGTTATACATACACTTATGTTTTGTTCGAAAATGTGCATATTTAGAGCTGAAATCAGTGGTTATACATTGTGCTAACGTAGCAGCTTTTTCCCACAACGTCCGGATATTTTTCTGACACTTTTTCTGACACACATATTCTGACCAAATAACAATTCATAAACATAACTAAAAAATACATGTTGTATAGGAAATGATAGATACACTAGTTCTTTTTTTTTTTTTTTTTTTTTTTTGCACTTTATTTCGTTCAAATATTTTTTTATTGAACACACACAGGAATGGTGTATAGGTATGAAAGGCAGGTATACAATTTTTAACTAAACATAAAAGAGCAGACAGAAATAAAAAGATCCAGAGTTCTGGGTACAAAACAATTATTACAAAACAAGACATACAAAACAAGGACAGGTAGAAAGAAAGAGGGTGGGTGTCACCCCCCCTTATTCCCCCCTTTATCCCTCCCCCCCTTAATCCCTTCCCCTTATACCCCTCCCCGCTGCTCGGGTGGCGGTGCCAGCACATGCTGCCCAGAGGTGGATTAAAATATTACAATTGAGAGTGCGTTAAAAAGTACAAATTCACAGCGCCGAATGGTCCAAGTAAGAGAGGAAAGGCTGCCAGATCTGATCAAATGTTAATAATTTATTGTTCAGAATATATCTAATCCTTTCTAAGTGTACAGTGTTTGCCAATTCGCTGAGCCATAATTTGGTAGTGGGCGCTTCCCTCTTTTTCCAGAACAACAAGATTAGTTTTTTTGCCGAAATGAGACTGTAAGAGATGAGTTGTTTTTGGGGGTTGGTTAGTCCGATTAGGGAATCAGACACTCCCAGGATTATCAGAAGCGGGTCTGGGTCAATTGAAGTCTCCAGAACTTCAGAGAGGATCCTAAAAATTCCACACCAGTAACCATGCAAGCTAGAGCATAGGGCAAAGCAGTGGAGAAGTGTACCCTGTGCAGCCTGACATTTATCACACAAAGGGGATGTATCAGGAAATATCCTATGCAGTTTGGTTTTGGAATAGTGTAATCTGTGTAATACCTTGAATTGTATGAGCCGATGTCTGGAGTTAATGGAGCAGGTGTGGATATACTCCAAGCTATCTTCCCAGTCTGCCATCGAAATGTCAGTCCCTAGTTCTTCCTCCCATTTTGCCTTAATGGCCTCTGTAGAGGGTGTGCTAACCGATTGAAAAGAGTCATATAAACGAGATATCAGTTTGTCTGAGGTGGGGGATGTTTTTATGCATCCGTCAAACATGGAAGGCTTAGCGTTCCCAAATGTTGGGAGGTGTTTCCTAACATAGTCTCTGATTTGTAGGTATCTGAAAAAGTTATTTCTGGGAAGATGATAAGTTTCCCTCAGCAACTCAAAGGAAGCAAAGGTCCCTTCTATATATAAATCCCCTATGGTACTTATCCCCAACTCTCCCCATTGCTCAAAGGTGTTATCAAGGTTGGAGGGGGCAAAGGAGGGGTTCCTGGCAACAGGGAGCATGAATGACATTGGTCTAAGCTCAAAGTGGGTTTTAATTTGCTTCCAGATTCGGACTGTGCAATGTATAATAGGATTGTTACGATAAAGTGACCTCTCCAGATTGACAGGCGACAAAATCACAGCACCAATAGAGAAGGGGTGACAATCCTCACGCTCCATACTAAGCCAGGTGGGTGACGGACGTGCGTCATCCAGCAAAAACGTAACCGCACAGAGGTTAGCGGCCCAATAATAAAATATAAAATTTGGGAGAGACAATCCTCCTTCCATCTTGGATTTGCAGAGGTGTTTTTTACCTATCCTGTGTGTTTTATAATCCCAGATGAAAGGATTGATAATTGAGTCCAGTTGTTTATGAAAGGATTTAGGTATGAATACTGGGATGTTCTGGTATAGGTAGAGCAGTTGTGGGAGGAAGACCATTTTAATGGAATTAATTCTTCCGAGCAGAGAAATTGGGAGAGTTCTCCAAAATTGTATGTTTGTTTTTAGTTTTTGCATCAGCGAGGGGAAATTCTCTTTAAATAGTAAGGAATATTGTTTGGTAACTACAATTCCTAGATAGGTAAATTTTTCTGAAGATAACTTAAGTGGAAGATGTTCTAGCCAGGAGGTGTTTTGTAACCGTATGGGCATTAATTCACTCTTGTTCCAATTTATTCTGTATCCCGAGAAGGTACCAAACAAATTAATCACATCAAGAATAGCTGGAATACTAGCTTGGGGTTCTGTTACATAGAGGAGAATGTCATCTGCGTATAGGGAAATCTTATTTAGAGTATCTTTAGTATTATAGCCGTGTATTGCTGCATCAGATCTAATCGTCTGAGCGAGAGGTTCAATGATTAGGGCGAAGAGCATAGGCGACAGCGCACAACCCTGCCTTGTCCCTCTGTAGAGGTTAAATCGGGGCGACAATGATTGGTTAGTGAGTATTCTCGCACAGGGGTTCCTATATAAAAGCTGGATCCAATTTATGAACCCATCTCCAATATTAGATACACTAGTTCTTAATGCAATCGGCGTGTTAGAATTCTAAAAACAACTTCATCACGACATCCAGCTTAGGTATAGCGAGAGAGTACCCAAAAGCTGGGCGCAAACGACTAGCACAACATGTTCGACAGATAAATGAAATAGCATCATAAAATGGGTCCTACATTTGCTGATCTTTCATCAGAATGTTGTACAAGGGGTCCTTTGTCGGGAACAATCGTTGTTTGGATTTAGAACAGCCTTTTTCCATCTCGATTTAGCAAGCACACTGGCCAAGTGGCGCGAATCTCTCCATCGTCGACAAACAAAGAGAACGGAACACGGTAAAACTCCCGAAAAAATTTCAATAATCTGATGAAACTATATTGAAAAAACATACTTTACGATGATATTGTCACATGTATCAAATAAAATCAAAGCCGGAGATATTAGTCGTCCATAACGACAGCTTATCAGAAGGCAAGTCCAGGTCCCTTGACGCGCTCTCCAGAAAACAGGAAACTGGTGACACGTCATACAAAGAGCATTTATACGAGCCCAGATCAAGTTACACACTCCATTTCTTCTCTCACTGCTTGTCGACATCTAGTGGAAGACGTATGAAGTGCATCTAAATGAATAAATATCAAGGACTTTAATAGGCAGGCCCTAGAAGAGAGCATCGATTTCAGATTTTCCACTTCCTGTCAGGAAGTTTGCTGCAAAAGGAGTTCTGTTTTACTCACATATATAATTCAAATGGTTTTAGAAACTAGAGAGTGATTTCTAACCAATAGTAATAATAATATGCATAGTGTACGAGCAAGAATTGAGTACGAGGCCGTTTGAAATGGGCACCTTTTATCCGGCTACTCAATACTGCCCCTGCAGCCCAAACAGGTTAAAGAGCAGCAGTAAAATAACAATAGCGAGACTATATACAAGAGTTACTGGTACAGAGTCAATGTGTCGGGGCACCAGTTAGTCGAGGTAATTGAGGTAATATGTGCATGTAGGTAGAGTTTTTAAAGTGACTATGCATGGATGATAACAACAGAGAGTAGCAGTAGTATAAAAGAGTGGGGGCAATGTAAATAGTCAGGGTAGGCATTTCTTTCGATGTTCAGGAGTCTTATGGCTTGGGGGTAGAAGCTGTTTAGAAGCCTCTTGGATCTAGACTTGGCACTCCGGTACCGCTTGCCGTGCGGTAGCAAAGAGAACAGTCTATGACTAGGGTGGCTGGAGTTTTTGACAATTTGTATGGCCTTCCTCTGACACCGTCTGGTGTAGAGGTCCTGGAATTTCAGGAAGCGTGGCCCCAATGATGTACTGGGCCGTTCCCACCTTGCGGTCGGAGGCCGAGCAGTTGCCAAACCAGGCAGTGATGCAACCAGTCAGGATGCTCTCGATGGTGCAGCTGTTGAACCTTTTGAGGATCTGAGGACCCATGACAAATGTTTTAGTCTCCTAAGGGGGAATAGGTTTTGTCGTGCCCTCTTCACGACTGTCTTGGTATGCTTGGACTATGTTAGTTTGTTGGTGATGTGGACACCAAAGAACTTGAAGCTCTCAAGCTGCTCCACTACAGCCCCGTCGATGAGAATGGGGGCGTGCTCAGTCCTCTTTTTCCTGTAATCCACAATCATCTCCTTTGTCTTGATCACATTAAGATGGAGGTTGTTGTCCTGGCACCACACGGCCAGGTCTCTGAACTCCTCCCTATAGGCTGTCTCGTCGTTGTCGGTGGTCAGGCCTAAATGTTGTGTCATCGGTAAACTTAATGATGTTGGAATCGTGCCTGGCCATGCAGTCATGAGTGAGCAGGGAGTACAGGAGGGGACTGAGCACTCGCCCCTGAGGGGCCCCTGGGTTGAGGATCAGTGTGGTGGATGTGTTGTTACCTACCCTTACCACCTGGGGGCTGCCCGTCAGGAAGTCCATGATCCAGTTGTCCCAGGGTCCTTAGCTTATTGATAAGCTCTGAGGGCACTATGGTGTTGAACGCTGAGCTGTAGTCAATGAATATCATGCTTACATAGATGTTCCTTTTGTCCAGGTGGGAAATGGCAGTGTGGAGTCTAATATAGATTGCATCACCTGTGGATCTGTTGTGGGTCTAGGGTTTCTGGGATAATGGTGATGATGTGAGACATGACCAGCCATTCAAAGC
The DNA here is from genome assembly GCF_029448725.1 of Salvelinus fontinalis. Classification (NCBI taxonomy): domain Eukaryota; kingdom Metazoa; phylum Chordata; class Actinopteri; order Salmoniformes; family Salmonidae; genus Salvelinus; species Salvelinus fontinalis. The sequence continues at coordinate 119,574 of NW_026600232.1, forward strand.
ACTTCATGCCTACAGACGTGAGTGCTACGGGTCGGTTGTCATTTAGACAGGTTACCTTAGTGTTTTTGGGCACAGGGACTATGGTGGTCTGCTTGAAACATGTTGCTATTACAGACTCAGACAAGGAGAGATTGAAAATGTCAGTGAAGACACTTGCGAGTTGGTCAGTGCATGCTCGGAGTACACGTCCTGGTAATCCGTCAACCCTGCGGCCTTGTGAATGTTGACCTGTTAATAAGGTCTTACTCACATCGGCTGCGGAGAGCGTGATCACACAGTCTTCCGGAACAGCTGGTGCTCTCATGCATGTTTCAGTGTTATTTGCCTCGAAGCAAGCAATAGAAGTAGTTTAGCTCATCTGGTAGGCTCTTGTCACTGGGCAGCTCTCGTCTGTGCTTCCCTTCGTAGTCTGTAATGGTTTCCAAGCCCTGCCACATCCAACGAGCGTCAGAGCCGGTGTAGTACAATTTGATCTTAGTCCTGTATTGTCGCTTTAGCTGTTTGATGGTTCGTGATTTATTATACGCTTCCGGGTTAGAGTCCCGCTCCTTGAAAGTGGCAGCTCTAGCCTTTAGCTCAGTGCGGTTGTTGCCTGTAATCCATGGCTTTCGGTTGGGGTATATATGTACGGTCACTGTGGGGACGACGTCAAAAGTGCACTTATTGATGAAGCCAATGACTGATGTGGTGTACTCCTCAATGCCATCGGAGGAATCCCAGAACATATTCCAGTCTGTGCTAGCAAAACAGTCCTGTAGCTGTAGTCTCTGTGTGTGGAGTAAAGGTGGTCCAGAGTTGTTTTCCCTCAGGTTGCACATTTAACATGCTGATAGAAATTTGGTAAGACAGACTTAAGTTTCCCTGCATTAAAGTCCATGGCCATTAGGAGCGCCTCCTCTGGGTGAGCGTTTTCCTGTTTGCTTATGGCGAAATGCAGCTCATTCAGTGTGGTCTTAGTGCCAGCATCAGTCTGTGGTGGTATGTAGACAGCTACGAAAAATACAGATGAAAACTCTCTAGGTAGATAGTGTGGTCTACAGCTTATCATGAGATACTCTACCTCAGGAGCGTACAACCTAGAGACTTCCTTAGATATCGTGCACTAGCTGTTATTTACAAAAATACATAGTCCGCTGTCCCTTGTCTTACCAGACGCCGCTGTTCTATCCCGCCGATAAAGCGTATAACCAGCCAGTATGTTGATAATGTCGTTGCATAAGATATTACAGTTTTGAATGTTCCGTTGGTAGTTTAATCTTCCGCGTAGGTCATCAAATTTGTTTTCCAAAGATTTCACGTTTGCTAGCAGAATGGAAGGCAGTGGGGGTTTATTCGATCGCCTACAAATTCTCGGAAGGCAGCCACACCAGCCATGGCCAGCCATTCAAATCCCTCCACATCTCCCTCCATCCCTCCATCTCTCCCTACCTGCACATATATATAATGAAAACCTCTGGTTTCTAGTTATAGACCAGTTATATGTAATGAAAACCTCTGGTTCTTAGTTATAGACCAGTTATATGTAATGAAAACCTCTGGTTCCTAGTTATAGACCAGTTATATGTAATGAAAACCTCTGGTTCCTAGTTATAGACCAGCTATATGTAATGAAAACCTCTGGTTCCTAGATATAGACCAGTTATATGTAATGAAAACCTCTGGTTCCTAGTTATATACCAGTTATATGTAATGAAAACCCCTGGTTCCTAGTTATAGACCAGTTATATGTAATGAAATCCTCTGGTTCCTAGTTATAGACCAGTTATATGTAATGAAAACCTCTGGTTCCTAGTTATAGACCAGTTATATGTAATGAAAACCTCTGGTTCCTAGTTATAGACCAGTTATATGTAATGAAAACCTCTGGTTCCTAGTTATAGACCAGTTATATGTAATGAAAACCTCTGGTTCCTAGTTATATACCAGTTATATGTAATGAAAACCTCTGGTTCCTAGTTATAGACCAGTTATATGTAATGAAAACCTCTGGTTCCTAGTTATAGACCAGTTATATGTAATGGAAACCTCTGGTTTCTAGTTATAGACCAGTTATATGTAATGAAAACCTCTGGTTCCTAGTTATAGACCAGTTATATGTAATGAAAACCTCTGGTTCCTAGTTATAGACCAGTTATATGTAATGGAAACCTCTGGTTTCTAGTTATAGACCAGTTATATGTAATGAAAACCTCTGGTTCCTAGTTATAGACCAGCTATATGTAATGAAAACCTCTGGTTTCTAGTTATAGACCAGTTATATGTAATGGAATCCTCTGGTTTCTAGTTATAGACCAGTTATATGTAATGAAAACCTCTGGTTCCTAGTTATAGACCAGTTATATGTAATGAAAACCCCTGGTTCCTAGTTATATACCAGTTATATGAAATGAAAACCTCTGGTTTCTAGTTATAGACCAGTTATATGTAATGAAAACCCCTGGTTCCTAGTTATATACCAGTTATATGTAATGAAAACCTCTGGTTCCTAGTTATAGACCAGTTATATGTAATGAAAACCTCTGGTTCCTAGTTATAGACCAGTTATATGTAATGAAAACCTCTGGTTCCTAGTTATAGACCAGTTATATGTAATGAAAACCTCTGGTTCCTAGTTATAGACCAGTTATATGTAATGAAAACCTCTGGTTCCTAGTTATAGACCAGCTATATGTAATGAAAACCTCTGGTTTCTAGTTATAGACCAGTTATATGTAATGGAATCCTCTGGTTTCTAGTTATAGACCAGTTATATGTAATGAAAACCTCTGGTTCCTAGTTATAGACCAGTTATATGTAATGAAAACCCCTGGTTCCTAGTTATATACCAGTTATATGAAATGAAAACCTCTGGTTTCTAGTTATAGACCAGTTATATGTAATGAAAACCCCTGGTTCCTAGTTATATACCAGTTATATGTAATGAAAACCTCTGGTTCCTAGTTATAGACCAGTTATATGTAATGAAAACCTCTGGTTCCTAGTTATAGACCAGTTATATGTAATGAAAACCTCTGGTTCCTAGTTATAGACCAGTTATATGTAATGAAAACCTCTGGTTCCTAGTTATAGACCAGTTATATGTAATGAAAACCTCTGGTTCCTAGTTATAGACCAGTTATATGTAATGAAAACCTCTGGTTCCTAGTTATAGACCAGTTATATGTAATGAAAACCTCTGGTTCCTAGTTATAGACCAGTTATATGTAATGAAAACCTCTGGTTCCTAGTTATAGACCAGTTATATGTAATGGAAACCTCTGGTTCCTAGTTATAGACCAGTTATATGTAATGAAAACCTCTGGTTCCTAGTTATAGACCAGCTATATGTAATGAAAACCTCTGGTTCCTAGTTATAGACCAGCTATATGTAATGAACACCTCTGGTTCCTAGTTATAGACCAGTTATATGTAATGAAAACCCCTGGTTCCTAGTTATATACCAGTTATATGTAATGAAAACCTCTGGTTCCTAGTTATAGACCAGTTATATGTAATGAAAACCTCTGGTTCCTAGTTATAGACCAGTTATATGTAATGAAAACCTCTGGTTCCTAGTTATAGACCAGTTATATGTAATGAACACCTCTGGTTCCTAGTTATAGACCAGTTATATGTAATGAAAACCTCTGGTTTCTAGTTATAGACCAGTTATATGTAATGAAAACCTCTGGTTCCTAGTTATAGACCAGTTATATGTAATGGACACCTCTGGTTCCTAGTTATAGACCAGTTATATGAAATGAAAACCTCTGGTTCCTAGTTATAGACCAGTTATATGTAATGAACACCTCTGGTTCCTAGTTATATACCAGTTATATGTAATGGACACCTCTGGTTCCTAGTTATATACCAGTTATATGAAATGAAAACCTCTGGTTTCTAGTTATAGACCAGTTATATGTAATGAAAACCTCTGGTTCCTAGTTATAGACCAGTTATATGTAATGAAAACCTCTGGTTTCTAGTTATAGACCAGCTATATGTAATGAAAACCTCTGGTTCCTAGTTATAGACCAGTTATATGTAATGGACACCTCTGGTTTCTAGATATAGACCAGTTATATGTAATGGACACCTCTGGGCTATGCTTGGTTAAATGTCCTGGTAGTGGGTTATGGTTAAGGTTGGGAATTTCCCCCACAGTCTCACCTGGGATTGTATTGAAGCCTGTGTTATCATTCCAGACCACATCACACCAGATAGAGAGTTGTATCCGCCACTGTATGGAATAGAAAGAAAGAATACTAATACACACGTACACACACACACACACACACACACACACACATACACACACACACACACACACACACACACACACACACACGCACACGCACACGCACACGCACACACGCACACGCACACACACCTCCACATCTCCACACCTCCGGTCTGTATCCCATGTCTTAAGCGATCACCCTTTCCTCTCCTCTCCCTCCTTCCCTCTGTTTTCATTCTCATTCCCAGGTGTCTTCCCTTTCCTGTTCCGACCGGCATGTTCTGACATTCTGGCTTCGGAGAAGAATCAACTAAGTCTCTCTTCCGATGTGACTCAGGTACTGGCAGTATCCCCACAACCCCCCTCCTCCCTCATCCAACCCCCCATCATCCCCCTCTCTCTCCCTCCATCCTTCTCTCTCTCCCTCCATCCTTCTCTCTCTCCCTCCATCCTTCTCTCTATCCGGACTTCAAAACCTAACGCAGTACGACTTCTGTTTCTCCTCAGAACAAGGAACAATAGAGAGGTTAAGGCTTTGATGGTAGGAACCAAGAGGATGTTGTAGAATCTAGAGACTCTCACACACTACCTGATCTGGGTACAGCCACACCTAGAGAAACACACTGAATGCTTTCACAACTCTGACCACAGTATCTTTTTAATCTGTCTTTAATCTGATTGCAGGGGTATTCAACTCACTGCTTTAGAAGTACATACACACAGTACACACACAGTACACACACAGTACACACACAGTACACACACACACACACACCCACACACACACCCACACACACACACACACACACACACACACACACACACACACACACACACACACACACACACACACACACACACACACACACACACACACACACACACACACACACACACACATATACACGGTTATCTGTGTTGTCTTGTTTGATAAAGTGTCATTTGAAACAGAGTCAACAGAGAGTAACAAGAGAAAATGGAAACAATAACAACAGCTGCTCGGCATCATGGGTAAGTGAGTTTACTGTATGATGTTTCCACAGAGACCTGGGAGCCATATTGTAGAAGGGGAAGAGATAGGAGAGATAAGCAGAGGTGAGAGACAGGGAAGACTTGGGACGTGGAGAGAGAAGGAGAGGTGAGAGACAGGGAAGACTTGGGACGTGGAGAGAGAAGGAGAGGTGAGAGACAGGGAAGACTTGGGACATGGAGAGAGAAGGAGAGGTGAGAGACAGGGAAGACTTGGGACATGGAGAGAGAAGGAGAGGTGAGAGACAGGGAAGACTTGGGACGTGGAGAGAGAAGGAGAGGTGAGAGACAGGGAAGACTTGGGACGTGGAGAGAGAAGGAGAGGTGAGAGACAGGGAAGACTTGGGACGTGGAGAGAGAAGGAGAGGTGAGAGACAGGGAAGACTTGGGACATGGAGAGAGAAGGAGAGGTGAGAGACAGGGCAAGATGGGATATAGAGAGAGAAGGAGAGGTGAGAGACAGGGCAATATGGGATATAGAGAGAGAAGGAGAGGTGAGAGACAGGGCAAGATGGGATATAGAGAGAAAAGGAGAGGTGAGAGACAGGGCAATATGGGATATAGAGAGAGAAGGAGAGAGAGAGAGACAGGGCAATATGGGATATAGAGAGAGAAGGAGAGAGAGAGAGACAGGGCAATATGGGATATAGAGAGAGAAGGAGAGAGAGAGAGACAGGGCAATATGGGATATAGAGAGAGAAGGAGAGAGAGAGACAGGGAAGACTTGGGACATAGAGAGAGAAGGAGAGAGAGAGACAGGGAAGACTTGGGACATAGAGAGAGAAGGAGAGAGAGAGACAGGGCAATACTTGGGACATAGAGAGAGAAGGAGAGAGAGAGAGACAGGGCAAGATGGGATATAGAGAGAGAAGGAGAGAGAGAGACAGGGGAAGCGGGGATATATAGAGAGAAGGCGAGAGAGAGACAGGACAAGAGGGGATATAGAGAGAGAAGGAGAGAGAGAGAGACAGGACAGGAGGGGATATAGAGAGAGAAGGAGAGAGAGAGAGACAGGACAGGACTTGGGACAAAGAGAGAGAAGGAGAGATAGAAATGTAGAAAGTAAAGAAAGAAAATGATAGACAGAAAGACAACAAGAGAGAAATGATAGAGGGAAAAAGGAGACAGAAAGAGGAGAGAGAATTGAGAGGAGAGATAGATGTGTTGTAAAAGGTTGCCTGTAGAGAAATGGAAACAACTCTGATATCATCCTATTTAAGTTGACATTTTAACAGTTAAGTCTATGGGTCAAGGCTAGGGTTTAGGGTTTAGGGTTTAGGGATGTCCCAGGGATCCCGGATTGCGCTAACCATTGAGAAATCTCTCTCTTTGGGAGGTCGCAACCTTTGAACACTGACGAACATGACTCTGTGAACATTGTCTGTCTGTACGTCTGTCTGAAGTGTTCTCATAAATCTCTTGCACGAGCGCACACACACACACGCACGCACGCACGCACGCACACGTACGCACACACACACACACACACACACACACACACACACACACACACACACACACACACACACACACACACACACACACACACACACACACACACACACACACACACACACACACACACACACACACACTTCTCATCTATCAATGAATCCTTTGATTGTATGGCGTGATACTCTTCAGTCTCCTCTGTTGTAATTTAAGTCTCACCTAGCAAGTAGCCTAGTGGTTAGAGCGTTGAACTAGTAACTGAAAGGTGGTACAAATCTGTCATTCTGCCCCTGAACAAGGCAGAAAACCCACTGTTTCTAGGCTGTCATTGAAAATAAGAATTTGTTCTTAACTGACTTGCTTAGTTAAATAAAGGTAAAAAATAAATAAATAGCAATTCTGACCCACTCTGTCTGCAGTGTGTGTGAGAGCTGTCTGTTTTCCTTGTGTCACACATTAACCACCCCCCCTGCTCTCCCGCCGGAGGGGAATTCCTTATCTGTGACATCACAGGTGTCCAGAGTCCCTGAGCAAGGCAGTTCACCCTCAGTTCCCCCAGGCGCTGATGATGCACCTCTCTGATTCAGAGAGGTTGGGTTAAATGCGTAATGAATGCATTCAGTTGTACAGCTGACTAGGTATCCCCCTTTACGTGGAGGATGTTTTTGACGGAACACCGCCAGATAAGGATATTGGTGATGCGCCTGCTTTAACGCTCACACATGTGTGTAGCCACTTCCTCATCCTCACATTGTATCAGATGAGTAGTCAGCCGGTGGTTATTCTGAGAGCAGAAACTATGTTACACTGATGTATATAAAGCTGCAACATGTAACCTTTTGGACCAAATTCACATAGAAATGTGAGTTATAGATCTGTCATTCTCATTGAAAGCAAGTCTAAGAAGCGCTAGATCTGATGTATTTGCACTATTTCTATTACGTGTTGTCATCTTTTACACCAGATTCAAACAGTAGAAAATACAATATTGGTTCTGGAAAATATATTTCACCGCATTTTAGATGGTACAATGATTTTCTACACTATAATTTCTTGTTTTGTCACATCAACTGAAATTAGGCCGACTTTGGCGACCAGGAAATGACGGAGCGATTCCTGCATAGTGCATCTAATGAAACCATGACTCATACTGTCCAGTCCACTGATAAAATTATCACTGGTCTGAGATCAGCAGTTACACTGATACACAATAACCCTCACACTGGTCTACGGTCAGCAGTAACACTGATACACAATAACCCTCACACTGGTCTGAGATCAGCAGTTACACTGATACTATTAACCCTCACACTGGTCTGAGATCAGCAGTAACACTGATACACAATAACCCTCACACTGGTCTGCGATCAGCAGTAACACTGATACACAATAACCCGCACACTGGTCTGAGATCAGCAGTAACACTGATACTATTAACCCTCACACTGGTCTGCGATCAGCAGTAACACTGATACACAATAACCTGCACACTGGTCTGAGATCAGCAGTAACACTGATACACAATAACCCTCACACTGGTCTGAGATCAGCAGTAACACTGATACACAATAACCCTCACACTGGTCTGAGATCAGCAGTAACACTGATACACAATAACCCTCACACTGGTCTGAGATCAGCAGTAACACTGATACACAATAACCCTCACACTGGTCTGAGATCAGCAGTAACACTGATACACAATAACCCTCACACTGGTCTGAGATCAGCAGTAACACTGATACACAATAACCCTCACACTGGTCTGAGATCAGCAGTAACACTGATACACAATAACCCTCACACTGGTCTGAGATCAGCAGTAACACTGATACACAATAACCCTCACACTGGTCTGAGATCAGCAGTAACACTGATACACAATAACCCTCACACTGGTCTGAGATCAGCAGTAACACTGATACACAATAACCCTCACACTGGTCTGAGATCAGCAGTAACACTGATACACAATAACCCTCACACTGGTCTGAGGTCAGTGACGTTATGTGTTTGACAGTGGCTTTGGTCTAAATCGGTGCCCTATTCCCTATATAGAGCACTATTCTTGGCTAGCCCCCTGTAGGTCTGGTGAAAAGTAGTGCACTATATAGGGAATGGGGTACTGTTAGGGACTCAGCCTTAGTCTGAGGTATAGTCGAGTGTATAAGTAGATAATTAACACCGTGGATCAGTGAATGGTTGTAGAATGACTCACTAGGAGTGTTATGATTGTGTGTGTCACCGTCTGTGTGCTTGTGTCACTGTGTCTGAACGTGCACGCGCATGTGTGTGCGTGTGCCAGGGTGTGTGTGTGTGTGCGTCAATGTGTGCCAGTGTGTGTGAGTCAAGCACGTAGTGTGTCTGAAATAACAGTCTGTCTATTTCACCATGTCTGTGTTTCTCTATTTTCACTCTCTCCGTCCCCCTTCCTGATTTTAAAAACAAACAAACAAACACCCTCTCCTCTCCTCTCCTCTCCTCTCCTCTCCTCTCCTCTCCTCTCCTCTCCTCTCCTCTCCTCTCCTCTCCTCTCCTCTCCTCTCCTCTCCTCTCCTCTCCTCTGCCCCTCCCCTCATCCCATCCCATCCCATCCTACTCCTCTCCTCCCCTCCTCTCCCCCCTCCTCCCTATGACATCACGTGTTTGTGTTTGCTGGCATTTTGTCTGGGTCAACCAACAGCAACCGACAACAACATTGACTTTGTAGATAACTGACTTGCCCGTAGATAAAAAATATAAAAACATTTTTATGTGATGTTAATTTCATAAAAACGTTGTACTGTCAATTTACAGGTAACTGCCAAAATAAAGGAAACCCCAACATAAAGTGTCTTAATAGGTCATTGGGCCACCACGAGACAGAACAGCTTCAATGCACCTTGGCATGGATTCTACCAGTGTCTGGACCTCTATTGGAGGGATGCGACACCTTCTTCCACAAGAAATGTGGTGTTTTGTTGATGGGGGTGGATAACACTGTCTCAGGCACCGCTCCAGAGTCTCCCCTAGGTGTTCAGTTGGGTTGAGATCTGGTGATTGAGACGGTCCTGGCATATGGTTTACAAACCATTCAGTTACCACTCGTGTCCATGGCGGCATTGTCCTCCTATGGTGGCATAGCCATGGTAGCCAAAATGATGGGCAAAATAATTACATTTTTATACATGACCCTAAGCATGATGGGATGCCTGTGTGGTTCCTGAGTTAATTCAACAATTAACATCCCATTTTGTCAGTTGCCTGTATATGCAATCTGTTTATCTAAAATATGTATTCCAAAGGTCTACAATTTTGTTACTATTCTTATTAATTTCTTTCTTTCTTTCTTTCTTTCTTTCTTTAATTATTTATTTATTTCTCTCTCTCTCTCAATGGTAACAGTCAATAGTCGAATGTAATGTATGGTGTAATGCACCACTACCACCACCACTATCATTACTATCATTACCATTGCCACCCATACCATTACTATTTGGAATGATAAACAACAATAATAATACTAATAACAATAACAGTAATAACAATAACAGTCATAATAAGTAAGTTACTGCTTACTATGCAGATGTTATTATTCAGTGTCCCTCAGGCTATGGCAGGCAAATACATATTTGGCTGCAAGAGGAGCCATTGCTCCTTCGCCCATGAGTATTTTTAGTTTTTCCTCTGGGTTTAATAAGTTAAAATTTGGAATAAATGTAGTCATTTCTGTGAATAATGAATCTCTTGGTGAGGAATGTTTATCACAGTAAAGGAGAAAGTGCATCTCTGTTTCTACCTCCCCTGTCGTGCAGTGACCACATACACGCTCCTCTTTGGGTAGCCATGTCTTTTTATGTCTGCCGGTTTCTATTGCCAATCGGTGGTCACTCAGCCTGTACTTGGTAAGGATCTGTCTCTGCTTCGAATCTCTGACAGAGTAGAGATATTCAGACAATTCATATTCTCTGTTTAGGGTCAGATAGCAATTTAGTCGGCTTTGGGATTTTGTTTCCTTTTTCCAATGTTGTAAATATGAGTCCTTTGATTGGTTCATGATTTTGTTTATTGGAATTCTTTATTTTGAAGCAGTGCCGGTGTCAGCTTGGTTGGTTAGGTCCAACACCAGCTGACTGAGAGGGCTCGTTTCTGGGCTCAGCTCTTGGGTTTGAAGTGCTTTAAATTGCAGACTCGAATTTGGACTTGAATTTAGATGTAGCCAAAATTTTAATGATCTTTTCTGTATTTTCATTATTACTGGAAAGCGGCCCAATTCTGCCCTACATGCATTAGTTGGTGTATTTCTCTGGACTTGTAGGATTTTCCGACAGAATTCTGCATGTAGGGTTTCAATTGAATGTTTGTCCCACATTTTAAAGTCCAGTTTATTGAGCGGCCCCCAAACCTCACTTCCGTAAAGAGCTATTGGTAGGATTACACTGTCAAATATTTTGGTCCAAATTCTAATTGGGATTCTCTCTCTCTCTCTCTCTCTCTCTCTCTCTCTCTCTCTCTCTCTCTCTCTCTCTCTCTCTCTCTCTCTCTCTCTCTCTCTCTCTCTTTCTCTCTCTCTCTCTCTCTCTCTCTCTCTCTCTCTCTCTCTCTCTTCTCTCTCTCTCTCTCTCTCTCTCTCTCTCTCTCTCTCTCTCTCTCTCTCTCTCTCTCTCTCTCCCTCTCTCGTCCTCTCTCTCTTTCACTCCCTCTCCCTCTCTCTCTCTCTCTCTCTCTCTCTCTCTCTCTCTCTCTCTCTCAAGGCTGCCAGAGGAAACTGCTGTATAATGATAACAGATTCCGAGACAATGGGCTCGAGACACACACACACACCGAGGACCAGTTTAGCTCATAGGTCATGGGGTCTGGTCTGCACGGCTGATAGGCCTTTATTTATCAAATATGGAACAACCAGGAAATACCAAGCACTTTTCTGAGCGCTTAAAAAAATATGGCTCCCAGAAAATCCCCTGACGTCTTAGTCCTGTAGTCTGGACGTATTCTGGACAGCTGGGTAGTCAGTGGAATTTTACTGTAATGTCTTTGTTATGATTTCATAACTGATAACATTGATAATCCTAACTCCAGATTGATTAATGGAATCAGGTGTGTTGGTACTGGGCTGGAACAAAAGCATATTGTGGGTCTCTAAGACCAGGATCAAAGAACAGTGGGTTGGATTATTTTACATAATATACCAGTCTTCACATATCCCAAAGTTCAAAGGTCACCTCCTGAAGGTAAAAGGGAACCATAATAGAAGGTCATCTGAAGTTCATCTGAAGGTCATCTGAAGTTCATCTGAAGGTCATCTGAAGGCTGCGACCGTTGGGCTTTCGAAGGACTAGAGTGTTTGGCCCACCAATGGAATGAGCCCAGTACAATAGAAACTGGACGACTAAAGTGCATTGTTGGTTTGTCTAGCCCAAGGTTTGTGTCCCAAACCTTAGTTATGGAAACTTCACTTTGTAGACTGTCCCACAACCTGCCTTCATGTACATATCTGCCTTAAATACCTTGTACCTCTGCACACAGATCTGGCACTGGTACTTCCTGTATATAGCTCCATTCTTGTGTATGTTACTATTTGTATTTGAATTATAATTGTTTAACTCTGCATCGCTGGGAAGGGCTCATAAGCAAGCATTTCACGGTTAAGTCTACACCCGTTGCGTTCGACGCATGTCAGAAATAAAATATGATTTTGAGCGATTTTGACTTGATTTGATCTAGAAGACATAAAATGCTCTCTAGTAAGACATTTGTAGACAACATCGATGTGGTCTACACAGGATGGAAATTGCTGGGGAAGTGCCTTTATGTAGTGAGACCTCAGGTGCTTTGTGCAGTGTGGCTTCTGTGTATCAACCTTGTGTTGCTGGAGCAACACATGAAGGGTAGAAGAACGAGTGACTTGTCACAATCCAACGCAGGGCAAGGCACTTAACCCTAATTGCTCCTGTAAATCACTCTGGATAAGAGCGTCTGTTAAATTACAAACATGGAAATGTAATTCAGCCAGGTCCTGGACTAAAAACCATGTTCTACAGAGATTTACTTTTAAATCTTGGACTAGGCAAAATGTGTGTCCGGGAAACTGGCCCTTTGAGTTTGTTTTGAGTTGGAGGTCTACTGTAGTCACATAGATTATGGTACGTATGTATTGAGGACTACTGCACAGTAGGTGACATAGATTATTTTATGTATTGAGGCCTACTGTAGTAATATAGATTATTGTATGTATTGAGGCCTACTGTAGACACATAGATGATTGTATGTATTGAGGACTACTGTAGTAATATAGATTATTGTATGTAATGAGGACTACTGTAGTAATATAGATTATTGTATGTATTGAGGACTACTTCACAGTAGGTGACATAGATTATTGTATGTATTGAGGCCTACTGTAGTAATATAGATGATTGTATGTATTGAGGCCTACTGTAGACACATAGATGATTGTATGTATTGAGGACTACTGCACAGTAGGTGACATAGATGATTGTATGTATTGAGACCTACTGTAGTAATATAGATGATTGTATGTATTGAGGCCTACTGTAGTAATATAGATGATTGTATGTATTGAGGCCTACTGTAGTAATATAGATGATTGTATGTATTGAGGTCTACTGTAGTAATATAGATGATTGTATGTATTGAGACCTACTGTAGTAATATAGATTATTGTATGTATTGAGGACTACTGCACAGTAGGTGACATAGATGATTGTATGTATTGAGGCCTACTGTAGTAATATAGATTATTGTATGAATTGAGGCCTACTGTAGTCACATAGATGATTGTATGTATTGAGGACTACTGTAGTAATATAGATGATTGTATGTATTGAGGCCTACTGTAGTAATATAGATTATTGTATGAATTGAGGCCTACTGTAGTCACATAGATGATTGTATGTATTGAGGACTACTGTAGTAATATAGATGATTGTATGTATTGAGGACTACTGTAGTAATATAGATTATTGTATGTATTGAGGACTACTGCACAGTAGGTGACATAGATGATTGTATGTGTTGAAGCCTACTGTAGTAATATAGATTATTGTATGTATTGAGACCTACTGTAGGTGATATAGATGATTGTATGTATTGAGGCCTACTGTAGTAATATAGATTATTGTATGTATTGAGGACTACTGCACAGTAGGTGCGATAGATGATTGTATGTATTGAGGCCTACTGTAGTAATATAGATTATTGTATGAATTGAGGCCTACTGTAGTAATATAGATTATTGTATGTATTGAGGCCTACTGTAGTAATATAGATTATTGTATGTATTGAGGACTACTGCACAGTAGGTGACATAGATGATTGTATGTATTGAGACCTACTGTAGTAATATAGATTATTGTATGTATTGAGACCTACTGTAGTAATATAGAGGATTGTATGTATTGAGACCTACTGTAGTAATATAGATGATTGTATGTATTGAGGCCTACTGTAGTAATATAGATTATTGTATGTATTGAGGACTACTGCACAGTAGGTGACATAGATTATTGTATGTATTGAGACCTACTGTAGTAATATAGATTATTGTATGTATTGAGGACTACTGCACAGTAGGTGACATAGATGATTGTATGTATTGAGACCTACTGTAGTAATATAGATTATTGTATGTATTGAGGCCTACTGTAGTAATATAGATGATTGTATGTATTGAGGACTACTGCATAGTAGGTGACATAGATTATTGTATGTATTGAGACCTACTGTGGTAATATAGATTATTGTATGTATTGAGACCTACTGTAGTAATATAGGTGATTGTATGTATTGAGGACTACTGCACAGTAGGTGACATAGATGATTGTATGTGTTGAAGCCTACTGTAGTAATATAGATTATTGTATGTATTGAGGCCTACTGTAGTAATATAGATTATGGTATGTATTGAGGCCTACTGTAGTCACATAGATGATTGTATGTATTGAGGACTACTGTAGTAATATAGATTATGGTATGTATTGAGGCCTACTGTAGTCACATAGATGATTGTATGTATTGAGGACTACTGTAGTAATATAGATTATGGTATGTATTGAGGCCTACTGTAGTCACAGAGATGATTGTATGTTTTGAGGACTACTGTAGTAATATAGATTATTGTATGTATTGAGGCCTACTGTGGGTGACATAGATTATTGTATGTGTTGAGGCCTACTGTAGTAAAATGTGAGTAATCAAGGTGACAAACAGTGATACATTCAATTGAGCTAGGGTGGTATAATTTAACAAGAGTTTCTATTCGACAAATTCAGGTAGTACCATCCCTGTTTCATTCCGTTTACTTTCGTTTAAGAAACGTTTTACAGCAGAATCACCG
Source organism: Salvelinus fontinalis (assembly GCF_029448725.1). NCBI lineage: Eukaryota > Metazoa > Chordata > Actinopteri > Salmoniformes > Salmonidae > Salvelinus > Salvelinus fontinalis. The sequence goes on from NW_026600232.1 coordinate 134,609, forward strand.
GAATGAATACACCCCTGATCATCTGCCCACACAGTTCAATTTCGTAGCAGCCACATACAGCATCATCACTTTGCTCGTTGTATAATTCCTTCTCGTATCTACGCACTCTATTCCTCTCACCTTTCCCCTTCGCTTGTGAACTTCAGTGTACAATACAACAGCTGTCTGTGACCATGCGAAATAACCTCTCCAAGCCAAACCTTCATACCATAACCGCTAACCGCTACACAGCCTCCATTGTTGTCACCATATTAGCTAATGTCATAGTCAACATAGCTACTCAAACTAACCAAGAATCCGTGTGTACAATCACACAGTATAGTGTACAGCAAGCAGGTAAGCAGTTAAGGGCCCCGGTGGTAAAACATTTTTTAAACTGAAAGCTTACCTTGACGTGGAAGAGTTGCAGTGTTGGATAGCTTTAGCCAGCTAACTAAGATAAATAGCATTCATTTCTGTTTGAGTCAGGTAGGTTGAGTAGACTAAATTAGCTGCATTAGCTTGTTAACAACCTTTTCTCAATAGGGGGGCGCTGTTCTCACTTTGTAAAAAATCGTTCCCAAATTAAACTGCCTCGTACTCAATTCTTGCTCGTACAATATGCATATTATTATTACTATTTGATAGAAAATACTCTCTAGTTTCTAAAACCGTTTGAATTATATCTGTGAGTAAAACAGAACTCATTTTGCAGCAAACTTCCTGTCAGGAAGTGAGAAATCTGAAATCGAGGGCTCTGTTCCAGGGTCAGTTTATTAATTTGCATGGAATCTATGGGTCTACATGCACTGCATACGCCTTCCCCTAGATGTCAGTAGGCAGTGAGAATTGGAATGGGGTGTCTAGCTAGATCTGAGGCCGAACAAGAGCTCTTGGAACCGTGGGTGTAGTCTTTTCACCGTCCGTCTTGGCGCGAGACAGACCTCAGGATTGCGTTCTGAAAAGCTGTCGTTATAGGCCTTAGATATATCCGGCTCTGATTTTATTCGATATATGTGTTAAAAACATCATCAACTAGTTATATTAAACCGACTTATATCAGTTTATATAAGTTAGTCCGATTTTCGGTATTTTCTTTGTGATGCGTTCTGGGGATTTGGACACTTCTGTGCCGCATGGCTAATGTTGGCTAGCGTTCTACAGATGAAGACGACATTCTACAACCGAGCAACGATTATTCTGGACAAAGGACAACTTGTACAAGATTCTGATGGAAGCTCATCAAATAGTAGGAACGATTTATGATGTTTTTTCGTATATCTGTTGAAAATGTTTAGACGTAATTTGGGCGCTGATTTTGGGCGCTGTATCGCTATAACGTAAGCTGTAAGTCGTACTAAAGTAAATTTTAAAAATCTAACACAGCGGTTGCATTAAAACTTCTTGAGAATACAGGGGGTGCTGTTTCGCATTAGCATAATTGCCTCTACAGATTAAACTGCCTCTTATTCAATTATTGCTGTTACTATATGCATATAACCATATACCATTGGATAGAAAACAAGCTATGGTTTCTAAAACCGTTCCAATTTTGTCTCTGAGTGAAACACAGGTCATTTCACAGCACTTTCCCTGAGCCAGAAGAAGATTGCAAGATGTGTATGCTCGCTTCAACGCTCTGCCTATATATGGTCATGCCACCTATGACCCGAAACACACTTCATTCGTCTTCCTCTGGGAGTCAGGAAGTTGTCAGAGGAGAAATTTTTTGTTTATCTTGTACTGACGTGAAATAAGACCTATTTCTTTAGCGTGACCGACAACTTCCGGTTTTCTGAAACGCGCGTTTTAGAGGTGAAATTGTCTTTTGTTATGCTGACGTTACGGATGAAAACTATCTCCGTCTCGAAGTTTGTTTGATACATGTGACCATATCATCTTAATGTATGTTTTTTCAATATAGTTTAATCAGATTATTAGAATTTTTTCGGGAGTTTTGCCGTGTTCCGTTCTTTGAGTTTTTTAACTTTGGACAGGGACCGTGCCAGTCGACCAGTACCCAGGCTAAATGAAGAGGGGAAGTTGCCATTGTGAATGGATTGAACGACTCATCAGGACTAAGGACACCTTGATCAACATTCTGATGAAAGATCAGCAATAGTAAGACCCAATTTACGATGTTATTTCATATATCTGTCGTGCATGTGAACTGGTCGGGCGCGCCCAGCTGGTTCTGGCTGGCCTGGTTATGCTAATTTAGCGCTACATTTTGTTTTCGCTATAAAACATTTAATAAATCTGAAATATTGTTTGGATTCACCAGATGTTGGGCTTTCAATGTCTGTACGCTGTGTATTTTTTCTGAAATGTTTTAAGACAAGTAATTAGTTATATAACGTTGGTCTCTGTAATTGTTCTAGCTGCATCAGCACTATATCAGATTGCAGCTGCAATGTAGAACTGTGATTTATACCTGAAAAATGCACATTTAAAAAAAAAAACTATGCTATACCATAAATATGTTATCAGACTGTCATCTTATGAATTTGTTTGTTGGTTAGTGGCTATCAATATCTTAGTTTAGCCGAATTGGTGATAGCACCTGATGGAGTAAGAAACTGTTGGAGTAAGAAAATGGTGTCTTTTGCTAACGTGTTTAGCTAATAGATTTACATATTGTGTCTTCCCTGTAAAACATTTAAAAAATCTGAAATGGTGGTTTTATTCACAAGATCTGTGTCTTTCATTGGGTGTCTTGGACTTGTGATTTAATGATATTTAGATGCTACTATTTAATTGTGACGCTATGCTAGCGATGCTAATCAGTGTGGGGGGGGGGGGTGGGGGGTGCTCCCGGATCCGGGTTAGGTACTCTGTAGAGGTTAAGAACTAGTGTATCTTTAATTTGCTGTCCAACATGTATTTTTTAGTAAAGCTTATGATTAGTTATTTGATTAGAATAGGTGCCTCTCCAAGATTTCTCCTGACAATATTTCTGCATTTTCACTACGTATTCACATTGTTCAACCACGATTTGTGCCGCTAAATATGCACATTTTCGAACAAACCATATATGTATTGTGTAATATGATGTTATAGGACTGTCATCTGATGAAGTTTGAGAAGGGTAGTGAAAAAATTAATATCTTTTGCTGGTTTATTCGCTATCGCTAACGTGTCTTGAATGAATGCTGCTGTGTGGTAGGCTATTGTAGTAAGCTAATATAATGCTATATTGTGTTTTCGCTGTAAAACACTTAAAAAATCTGAAATATTGGCTGGATTCACAAGATGTTGGTCTTTCATTTGCTGTACACCGTGTATTTTTCATAAATGTTTTATGATGAGTATTTGGGTATTTCACGTTGGTTTCTGTAGTTATTCTAGCTGCTTTGGTGAGACTACTGCAATGTAAAACTATGATTTATACCTGAAATATGCAAATTTTTCGAACAAAACATATGCTATACAATAAATATGTTATCAGACTGTCATCTGATGAAGTTGTTTCTTGGTTAGTGACTACTTATATCTTTATTTGGTCGAATTTGTGATAGCTACCTATGCAGTAAAAAAATTGTGAAAATATGCGGTTGGGTCTTTTGCTATCGTGGTTAGCTAATAGAAATACATATTGTGTTTTCCCTGTAAAACATTTTTAAAATCGGAAAAGATGGCTGGATTCACAAGATGTGTATCTTTCATCTGGTGTCTTGGACTTGTGATTTCATGATATTTAGATGCTAGTATTTACTTGTGGCGCTATGCTAGGCTATCCTAGTCAGCTTTTTTACTGATGAGGGTGCTCCCGGATCCGGGATTGTGACCAAGTAGAAGCTAAGTAAGAAGGAAAAAATATAACAAAATATAGCTATCTGAATGTCTACAGTATTCTTTTTTCTGAAAGGGATAACTTTTCTAATGTTACACTCATTTAAAAATAAAAAATATTCACTGAAACCCCCCCCCACCCCCACACACACACACAGATGCTCCACTGCCCCCCCCCCCCCACACACACACACAGATGCTCCACTGCCCCCCCCCCCCCATGATCTTTGATGGGGATAGGAGCCTTAGAAGAGGATGTCTACCACAACAGTAGCAGAAATCGGTTGGGTTGTTCTGTAGTTCCGACCAGAGAAACCTCTTCAAGGGTAGAGGTTTGTATCTGGATGGCCCTAATTGTAGTTTATACACATATGAAAGATTTAAACTTCTCTTTCAAGATCAAAAGTAAGTCTCGCTACTGTTTTGTTATTCTTTTGTTTGAGAATTGAGATGCCCATGTAGATTGGGCAGTGGGAGATAAAGAGGGAGAGCAGGGGAGGAGGTGGAGGAGGAGAAGAAAGAGGGGAGGAAGGAGAGGAAGAGGAGCAAGAGGAAGAGGGGAAAAAGGAGAGGAGGGGGAGGAGGAAGAAGTGGGGAGGAAGGGGAGGAGGAAGTTGGGTAGGGGGATGAGGGGGATGAGGGGGGGGAGGAGGAGGAGGAGGAAGAGCGGAGGAGGAGGAGGAGGTAGTTTGGGAAGGAGGAGGAGGAAGAGGGGTGGAAGTGGAGGAGGAAGAGGAGCAAGAGGAAGAGGGGAGGAAGATGAGGAGGAGGAGGTGGAAGAGGGGAGAAAGGGGATGAGGAAGTCGGGGAGGGGGATGAGGGGGATGAGGGGGGGAGGAGGAGGAGGAGGAAGAGCGGAGGAGGAGGAGGAGGTAGTTTGGGAAGGAGGAGGAGGAAGAGGGGTGGAAGTGGAGGAGGAAGAGGAGCAAGAGGAAGAGGGGAGGAAGATGAGGAGGAGGTGGAAGAGGGGAGGAAGGGGATGAGGAGGAGGGGGTGAGGAGGGGGAGGAGGAGGAAGAGCGGAGGAGGAGGAAGAGGGGAGGAAGGGGAGGAGGGTGGGGGGAGGAAGAGTGGAGGGGGAGGAGGATGAGGAGGAGGAGAAGGACGAGGGGAGGAAGGGGAGGAGGAAGAGGAGGAGGGTGGGGGGAGGAAGAGTGGAGGGGGAGGAGGATGAGGATGAGGAGGAGGACAAGGACGAGGGGAGGAAGGGGAGGAGGAAGAGAAGCAAAGAGACAGACAGTCAGACAGACATTCATTCATTCTTGGCTCTGATAGACTGCTAAGTGACTAACAAGTCCTGAACAATGAAAGTCATCAACTTAATTCTCTATATTTTTCACCTATTACCAAGCTTTTACACTTTGCGTCAGTGTGTGTGTGTGTGTGTGCGCGCGTGTGTGTTGGGGGACTTTTCAAATTGTTTTTAGTTTCTCTGTCATCTGAGTCTAACTATAGCCTATGATGTGCTGCCCTGGCTGAGGGGGCGGCACACCCATTACACACACATGGACGCACATGTGTGTGTGTGCTGATGAACAGTTCTAGGTAAGGGCAGTGGCGTATCCCTGGCTAGCATACAGCCTCGCCACTCAGGCTTATATGGTTCAATGGTGACATCATGTGTCCAATAGACAGAAATACAAGAAACAACAGCAGAGTGGAAATAGTTATGAATCAGTGTATTAATAATTGATCAAATAACCAATGTATTGTTTGGTTCATTTATTGTCTTACTTTGAGCTTTTTTACAGCATTATGTTTATACTCTATTGACAATTAACCACAATGTAAGACATGCACATGCAAAATTGTCTTTAATGTATCCATATTAGTCACTGAGAATGTGATCACAAATCATGAAATTGTTCAAATCACACAGAAAAAGAGCAGAAGCATAAACCAACCCATTTTCCACCAATATACATAATTATAATTACAAATTACAAAATATGAGCCTGGAAGGGATGAGAGAGCCAAGCCTATGGGTTTTCAGCTTCAACCCCACAGCAAACACGCACGCACGCACGCACACACACACACACACACACACACACACACACGTCTCTGATAAGCTACCCAGGAAAGGGCTGAAAATAGCCCATATTAATATATGCGGCCTTAGAAATAAGGTTCATGAAATTTGAACTTGCTAACATCAGATAACACTAATATATTAGCCATTTCTGAGACTCACTTAGATAATTCATTTGATGATACAGCAGTAGCAATACAAGTATATAACATCTATAGAAGAGACATGAATGCTTATGGGGTAGGTGTTGCTGTATATATTCATAGTCATATCCCTGTAATGCTTAGAGAATATCTTATGTCAAGTGTTATTGAAGTGTTGTGGTTGCAGGTTCACTTGGCACATCTAAAGCCTTTTCCTTTGGGGTGTTGCTATAGACCACCAAGTGCTAACAGTCAGTATCCAAATTATATGTGTGAAATGTTTGATAGTGTATTTGATGTAAACAGAGAGGTCTACTTTCTTGTGGACCTGAATATTGACTGGTTTTCATCAAGCTGTCCGATCAGAGGAAGCTTCTCACTGTAATCAGTGCCTGTAATCTGGTTCAGGTTATTAATCAACCTACCAGGGTGTTTACAAGCACTACAGGAACAAGATCATCCACATGTATCGATCACATTTTTACTAATACTGTAGAACCATTGGATGCAGTGTATCCGTACCCTTTGGATGCAGTGATCCCAATATAATGGCTATATCCAGGAAAGCCAAAGTTCCAACAGTTGGGCCTAAAATAGTGTATTAAAGATCATTGTCACGATCGTCGTAACTTTGAAGAGAGGACCAAGGCGCAGCGTGATATGAATACATCTTCTTTAATGAAGACAAACAAACACTTACCAAACGAAAAAAAAAACAATCGTGAAGCTAAACAAACTACGTGCACACATGCAACATAGACATAGACAATTACCCACAACCAACCTAATGCCCATGGCTGCCTTAAATATGGCTCCCAATCAGAGACAACAATAAACAGCTGTCTCTGATTGAGAACCAAACCAGGCAACCATAGACTTTCCTAAACACCTACACTGAACACAACCCCATACACTCTACAAAACCCCTTATACAACACAACCACCCAAGACGAGACAAAACACACAAACATCCCCCATGTCACACCCTGAACTAACTAAAATAATACAGAAAACAAAGATAACTAAGGCCAGGGCGTGACAATAATACAAAAGATTTTGCTGTGACTCTTATAAGTGTAATTAACATAATACCAAAATCCCCATCAAAATCTGTCTGTTAACAATAGAGATATCTTTTTTTTTTATGGGCTGCGTCTCAATCCACCACATCCGCCGATATCGCCCTTCCGCATCTGCGCTGAAAGGTGGCAGAGCTAGAGTGGTGTTTGTCAGATCATAGGACATCCGGAAAATCGGTCTTCTCACAAGATCGTATGCACTGTAGTGTCCGAAGGGTTTGGTCTAAAAACTATTATGACCCTCTGGGGCTTAGACTCTAGAGGGTTTTATTAACCTGGTTGATCATCTCATAAATCCCTATACATGTCTTCTGTGTTAGTCTTCAGTCTAGGTTCTGTGATGGTTCTGTCATGGCCAGGTTCTGTGGTGGTTCCCTTGATCGGAGGGGTTAGTGCCTACCTGAGGGGCGGTGTCCCTCACTTTCTGTAAGTAGACACACTGAATGAGCACTTTACACACCACACCATAACATGTTTATGGACACATACATGTACACACACACACACACACACACACATACTGCCAGAGTGTCGAAGTCATGGTCCTCATGTTCAGACCTGTGTACGTGTCACTGTTAGGGTCAGGATGGACACTCTGTGGAGTGAGAGAGTGAGAGTGAGAGTGAGAGTGAGAGAGAGATTATAGTCAAGGTAACAGTGAAAATAATATAGAAGCCACTGTCATGACAAAGTAAATGAATGCCTCCCGGTGTGGAGGTGTAACTGAAGGAATTTGCTTGCTGTCTGTGGTATTTAGTTTTTTACATTATTACCTGTGTGTCTGCTGTGGCATCACTTCCTGCTCTGGATCTCCTGTAAAGAAGGACAGAGTTCTGCTCTCTAGTGACCTGTAGTGGAAGTTGATATATTAGGCGTGTAAATCTGGTGTGGAAATGCTGACCTCTTCATATAGCAGTAGATGGTGACTAGAAGAGCTCCAGCAGTCAGGACAGCCCCCACCCCCACCACAGGAACCCAGGAAAACACTATGGGTTGAAGTGTCAAGAGGTTAGAACATATATCTGTCACAGAGCACCCGACATAGACAGAACATGACATACTTAGCCATAGCATTAATATGGACAGGGATGGAAGACTCTGTTCCTTTAATGTTGCTAGCTTCACAGTAGTATTCTACATTAATATGGACAGGGATGGAAGACTCTGTTCCTTTAATGTTGCTAGCTTCACAGTAGTATTCTACATTAATATGGACAGGGATGGAAGACTCTGTTCCTTTAATGTTGCTAGCTTCACAGTAGTATTCTACATTAATATGGACAGGGATGGAAGACTCTGTTCCTTTAATGTTGCTAGCTTCACAGTAGTATTCTACATTAATATGGACAGGGATGGAAGACTCTGTTCATTTAATGTTGCTAGCTTCACAGTAGTATTCTACATTAATATGGACAGGGATGGAAGACTCTGTTCCTTTAATGTTGCTAGCTTCACAGTAGTATTCTACATTAATATGGACAGGGATGGAAGTCTCTGTTCCTTTAATGTTGCTAGCTTCACAGTAGTATTCTACACAGTCCACAGCGTTGATGTTGTTTTTATATAACATTGCTAATTTGACTCATTATTATTGTTACACTGTCTGTGTGTTTCTCCAATGAGCATGCAAAGGTTAGGTAGGTGTACTTACATTGAAAGTCTACAGGCGCAGAAGAAGAGTTGAGACGTCCATATTTATTCTCAGCCTCACAGTAATATTCTCTACTGTCCTCAGAGATGATGTTAGTGATGCTGTAACTCTGTCCTGATGCTTTTGGTGAGGTTACGTTCTTCTTGTACCAGGTGTATTTGTCCACAGGTGGGTTGGCATCACTGCTGCAGGTCAGAGTCACTGAACTGCCCTCCACTATTTCACCAGAGGGACTGACTGACGCCACGATGTTCTTCTGTTTAACTGATGTTAAAGAGAGTGGATGTAGTCAAAGTTATGATTTAAAAACAGTTTTGCTAATTCATGATTGATGAAGAAAGACTATTTTGCTTGAATGCTACTACTGTACTGTACTATACTCACACACTGCAGGAGAGTGGTGAACCTCATGGCCTTTTACAGCACAGGAGTAACTGTCTGAATAATAACTATTGACAGAGTATTGCATGGAAGTGGGCTCATCTAGATGTTGTCTGTTCTTGTACCAGATGTAGGTGGGGTTGGGGTTGTCAGTCAGAGTACAGGTGGTGATACAGGTCAGTGTCTTCTGTCCCTCTGCAGCAGGAGTCACCTTCACCTGCAGACCTGAAACAATATGTATAAAACCACATACACCTCTGTGTTAACAGGATGGTTAATATATTTTCTCCTGTAATTCAATATGATTTACAGTTTTATCATACAGTGTAGTATTACCTGTGATAGACAGAGTTGTTCCTGGGAAACTATGACCCCATTCAAAGTTGTCTGTTTTAAAAGTGAAGCAATACTCAGCTGAGTCCTCCTCTCTCAGATCTGTGATTCTCAGGATGGAGGGACCTTCGTTTCTCCATGTCTCTTTGTCAGTGTACTTCACACAACCTGCATATCCTGGGTCTGTGGTTAGGTCCTCAGGTGTCGACTTATCTCTCCACCTAGATCTCTGTTTAGGACTAAACCAGAGTGATGATTTGACTGTATCATAACCACTGTCATAAGTACAGGATATGTTCACTGTTGACCTCTTCAAGACACAGATTCTCTTCCTGGTGTAAGTCACTAGGATGCAGCTCTGACCCTGGACACCTGTATTATAATGACATGCCATGAGGACCTTGGGTTAGCTCTTTCTAGAAATGCTAATAGTTGTCAAATTACACAGAGGTTATAGAGTATATACAATTCTGAATTAAAGAAACACTTACACACTGCAGGAGAGTGGAGATCCTCATGGCCTTTTACAACAGAGGAGTAACTGTCGTCATAGTTACTGGAGACTGGGTCTTTGTACTGGGGGGAGGTGCTCTCATCTAGATGTTGTCCGTTCTTGTACCAGATGTAGGTGGGGTTGTCAGTCAGAGTACAGGTGGTGATACAGGTCAGTGTCTTGTCCTGATGTTCACCAGTCACCTTCACCTGAAAACCTGGAGAATAAACAATATCACTGTAAATCCCTTTATCACTGACTTATCACTCTAATACAAAGATGGAAGAAATCCTATGTTATACAGACATAACTACAAACCAAGACATTTTCCTGAACTAAATGGAATTCAACAGTTTAACTATATTGAATGTAACTGTACCTGTGACAGACAGAATGACTCCAGGATCACCACTATATTTCCCTACTGTCTGATTTGTTATAAATCTGAATTCTCTACGATACTCCACACGAACATTGTAGTCTGCGTCATCACTCAGTCACACAAACATTGTAGTCTGCGTCATCACTCAGTCACACAAACATTGTAGTCTGGTTCATCACTCAGACTAACAGGATTCCCCTCAGCATCATTTTGAGTGAACCAGAAGGTAGTTGTTACTGTACCACTGGGATATGTGTAAGAGCAGGTCAGATCCACTGATGACCCCTTCAAGGTACAGATACTCTGAGTGATGTACGTAACATCCTGACCCAGTAACACTGCAACACAATCACACATTATTGTGATTCTACATTACAGACCCCTTTCCTCACACTAACAACATTTGTCCATACCTTGTTGCCGTACTCTACTTGCTGAGTGTGAATGGAAACCACAGAAAGTGCCTAAGTGTTACTCAGTGAGGTGTAAAAGATAACTATTCCAGAAAAGAAAAAGCCCCTAACAGACAATGTCACTGAACACAACAGAATAACATTATGATTCTTATCCTTTAAGAAATGTCTGTAGATTGATAAACAGATAACTAAAAGATAAGAATGAGACCATACCTGCTACAGACCAGAGAAAGACCACCAACACACTTCCTGCTGTTCTCAAGGCCATTGTTGCATCTCCCACCCTGCAGTCTTAGAAACATAAACAACAACTCACTCTATAGCTGGTGAATAACTTCACCTGATACATTGAAGCAGAAACTGTAAATGGGGTACAGGACCTCATTACTGAAAATGAACCAGGCTCATATTGTGTTGTGTTGTATTGTGCTACATGGTTGTCTATGTGAATACTGTCTGTCTGTAAGTCTATTGCACTATGTATGTAATGTGTGTGACGTGTTGCATGTCTGTCTACATCTGTCTATTTAAGATGATATGATATATGATGCAAAAATTATTTCCTAATGGATACAATAAAGTCATTATCATCAACAGCAACAACTTATTGAACAGATGTGTAGAACTGTAAACACATATTTCTACATTGATTGTTCTGAAGCTGTTTTATTCTCAGAACCCCAAATATAGGAGGATAAATGTTCAATCCTCTACGGTCCGTCAAGCTGTACAGCAGCCTAAAGACTGACCACTAGGTTCAATGATAGCTGCTATCACCAAGCTGTGAGAATAAACAGCAAGTGACACACACACACACACACACACACACACACACACACACACACACACACACACACAACCTTTTATTTCTTAATCATTTGGACCAGGAGCCCTGAACCGAGATCAGCGCTCCTACTCTGAGACACTTTGTGAATACGGACCCTGATATAACAACCTGTTACGTCCGTTGTTAGAAGGAGACCAAGGTGCAGCGTCGTAGGCGAACATTATATTTTTATTTTAAATGACACCAAAAAACAACAAAATATAAACAAACGTAAAGTTCTGCAGGGCTAACAGCAACTGTGCAAAAACAAGATCCCACAACAGAAAGTGGGGAAAAGGGCTGCCTAAGTAGGATTCCCAATCAGAGACAACGATAGACAGCTGCCTCTGATTGGGAACCATACTCGGCCAAAAACAAAGAAATAGAAAAAATAGAATGCCCACCCCAAATCACACCCTGACCTAACCAAATAGAGAAATAAAACGTCTCTCTAAGGTCAGGGCGTGACACTGAGACAGTGTTTACTGCATAACGTCCGGTGTTTCAAACAAAGCATCTTGACACAGATTGCAAGGTTAAGCAATGACCTGATGTCTTTGTTCAATTTCAATGGCCATCAGGAAAAGCAGCATTTTTTTTGTATTTTCTTTGTACAATCATTATTGAAATGCAAGAGAAAAGCCATGATGTATTATTCCAGCCCAAGCGCAATTTAGACTTTGGCCACAAGATGGCCACAGTGTATGTGCAAAGTAGACTGTAGACTGATCCAATGAACCATTGTATATCTGTTCAAGATGTTGTATCAAGACCGCCCAAATGTGCCAAATTGGTTTATTCATACATTTTCAAGTTCATAATTGTGCACTCTAGCCTTTAGCACAATGCAGATGTTGCCTGTAATCCATGGCTTCTGGTTGGGATATGTAGGTACGGTCACTGTGGGGACAACGTCGTCGATGCACTGATTGATGAAGACGATAACTGAGGTGGTATACTCCTCAATGCCATTTGATGAATCCCGGAACATACTCCAGTCTGTGCTAGAAAAAAAGGTCCTGTAGTGTAGCATCCTCGTCATCTGACCACTTCAGTATTGAGCGAGTCACGGGTACTTCCTGCTTTAGTTTTTGCTTGTAAGCAGGAATAAGGAGGATATAATTATGGTCAGATTTGCCAAATGGAGGGCGGGGTGAGCTTGTTATAATAACTCTACTGTATTGTGGGATACTTGTATAAATTCATCTTTTTAAGATTTTCAAGTTAACAGATGATAAAGAATGACAGACTAGGCTGTAATATTTAAAGCAACATTTTATTTGTCTTTATTGTCTTAAACTTTGAGCTCATTTACAACAAAATGCATAATTTACACTGAATCACACTGTATTGGAAATAATCATAAAAATGTCACCATGTAACAAGTGTGATTATGATATTAATATTCCGAAATACCATGGCACAATAATGTCTGACAGCAATACAAAGTAACTCAATTAACACATCAGGAGCAACTCGGTCCGAAAACAAAACATATTAAAAGTTGTTTTCAATATTATACACATTTTACAATGGGGAAATGTCCCATTGTAAACGAGTAGAAGTATAATCCATCCTATTTATCTTCAATATATATAATTAACATTACAAGGAAATAACATTCAACTTCAATGTTTGTGGATAAGTTAAAGTTCATTGTCTGGAAAACCTAGGTCCAGGTTCTGCATAGATTATTTTAATGCAAGGTTCTGTGGTGTTTCTCTTCAGACCAAGTTCTGTAGTGGTTCTCTTCAGTCTAGGTTCTGTGGTGGTTGTCTTCAGTCCAGGTTCTGTGGTGGTTCTCTTCAGTCCAGGTTCTGTGGTGGTTCTCTTCAGTCCAGGTTCTGTGGTGGTTCACTATCTGAGGGGATGTGTCACTGGGTGAGTCTCTCACATTCTGAACAAAGACACACTGTATGAGCACTTTATACACCACTTCATAAAATGTTTAGGAACAAACACACAAACACACACACAAACACACACACCTACTGCCAGGATGTCAATCTGGTGACCTGGTATTCTTCTTCAGAGATGTGCACATGTCACTGTTAGGGTCAGGATGGACACTCTGTGGAGAGAACAAGAGAGTGAGAGAGGGAGGGTGTGATGGATGAGCACTTTGAGACACCTCTCTATAATTTTCTGTAAACACAAACACATAATAAGATTCTTACTGCCAGAGTGTCGTAGTCAGGGGACATGGTCCTTATGTTCAGACCTGTGTACATGTCCCAGTTAGGGTCAGAATGGACACTCTGGAGAGAGAGGGAAATAGAGAGAGAGAAAACATGGTAACAGTGAAAATAGTGTGAAAGAGACTGTTATGACACAGTAAATTAATGTCACCAGATGTGGAGGAGTAACTGATATAATCACCTGTGTGTCTGCTGTGGCACCACTTCCTCCTGTGGATCTCCTGTGAAGTGGAACAGAGTGAGTTCAGCTCTCTGCTGATCTCTAGTGGAGGTTTATAAAATCATTATATTTAAATCTGTCTAGGAAATCCTCACCTCTTCAGTGTGCAGTAGATGGTGACTAGAAGAGCTCCAGCAGTCAGGACAGCCCCCACCCCCACCACAGGAACCCAGGGAAACACTGCTGCAGGATCTTGAGATTATAAATGCATGATGGAGATATGACATAGAGGAAACCAGGGAAACACTGCTCTAGTATCATGAGGTTATAAATGCATGGTGGAGATATGACATAGAGGAAACCAGGTTAACACTGCTGTAGTATCATGAGGTTATAAATGCATGGTGGAGATATGACATAGAAGAAACCAGGGAAACACTGCTCTAGTATCATGAGGGTATAAATGCATGGTGGAGATATGACATAGAAGAAACCAGGGAAACACTGCTCTAGTATCATGAGGTTATAAATGCATGGTGGAGATATGACATAGAGGAAACCAGGGAAACACTGCTGTAGTATCATGAGATTATAAATGCATGGTGGAGATATGACATAGAGGAAACCAGGGAAACACTGCTCTAGTATCATGAGATTATAAATGCATGGTGGAGATATGACATAGAGGAAACCAGGGAAACACTGCTGTAGTATCATGAGGTTATAAATGCATGGTGGAGATATGACATAGAGGAAACCAGGGAAACACTGCTCTAGTATCATGAGGTTATAAATGCATGGTGGAGATATGACATAGAGGAAACCAGGGAAACACTGCTCTAGTATCATGAGGTTATAAATGCATGGTGGAGATATGACATAGAGGAAACCAGGGAAACACTGCTGTAGTATCATGAGGTTATAAATGCATGGTGGAGATATGACATAGAGGAAACCAGGGAAACACTGCTGTAGTATCATGAGGTTATAAATGCATGGTGGAGATATGACATAGAGGAAACCAGGGAAACACTGCTGTAGTATCATGAGGTTATAAATGCATGGTGGAGATATGACATAGAGGAAACCAGGGAAACACTCCTGCAGTATCATGAGGTTATAAATGCATGGTGAAGATATGACATAGAGGAAACCAGGGAAACACTGCTGTAGTATCATGGATTGATAGTACCAGTCAAAAGTTTGAACACACCTACTCATTCAAGGGTATCCTTTATTTTTTTTTACATTTTCAACATTGTGGTATAATAGTGAAGATGTCCAAACTATGAAGAAACATGTATGGAATCATGTAGTAACCAAAAAGTTGTTAAACAAATCAAAATCTATTTTATATTTGAGATTCTTCAAAGTAGCCAGCCTTTGTCTTCATGACAGCTTTGCACACTCTTGGTATTCTGCACTATTATTATATTCTGCACTATTATTATTCTGCAATGTAGAAAATAGTACAAATAAAGAAAACCCCTGGAATGAGTAGATGTGTCCAAACTTCTGACTGGTACTGTATATCACTCAAATCTGTCACACAACATAGCACCAGAAATAGACACACCATGACATACTTACGCATAACATTAATATGGACAAGGACGGAAGTCACTGTCCCTTTAACGTTACTAGCCTCACAGTAATATTCTCCTCTGTCCTCAGAGGTGATGTTAGTGATGTTGTAACTCTGTCCTGATGCTTTTGCTGAGGTTACGTTCTTCTTGTACCAGGTGTATTTGTCCACAGGTGGGTTGGCATCACTGCTGCAGGTCAGAGTCACTGAACTGCCCTCCACTATTTCACCAGAGGGACTGACTGACACTGAGGTGTTCCTTGGGCCATCTGATGTAAAATATATTGTATTTAATTATAGCAACATTTGTGTCTACATTTTACGTGTGAGTTTGAAAATTTTTCTATTCAGAGTAAAAGACAAACAGAATAAGTAAAAATAATGATGACATTGTGGTAATACAAATTCAGGGGAGCAGATGTTGCACCCGAAAATATTTATTGATAGATATATTTATATGGAAAACAATCTATTCTCAATTGTCAACATGATCAGCATATCAAACTGGACATCTAAACCCCCAATGTACTTACATGTGACAGTGAGAGTCTCTTCAGCAGAGGGGAGATCCTCATGGCCTTCTACAGAACAGGAGTATCTGCCTGTATCCTCACTGCTGACTGAGAACATGATATAGACAGGAGAGTATGTGTTGCTGTTTGGTATAGGCTGTCCATTCTTATACCAACTGTAGACTGTGATGGGGTCCAGTATACAGTTGGTTCTACATGTCAGTGTGACTCTCTCCCCCACTGACACAGATGTAGGATCCATCTCCAACACAACATCTAGACAAAAATAAAACAATTAATATCGTCCTCCTATACAGGGCATTCGAAAAGTATTCAGACCCCTTCCCTTTTTCCACATTTTGTTACGTTACAGCCTTATTCTAAAATTGATTCACATAATTGTTTCCCTCGTCAATCTACACACAATACCCCATAATGATAAAGCAAAAACAGGATTTTAGATATTTCTTTTTCACAAATGAATAAAAAAGAATACCTGATTTACATAAGTATTCAGACCATTTGCTATGAGACTCGAAATTGAGCTCAGCTGCATCCTGTTTCTATGAATAATCCTTGATATGTTTCTACAACTTGATTGGAGTCCACCTGTGGTAAATTCAATTGACTGGACATGATTTGTAAAGGCACACACCTATCTATATATGGTCCCACAGTTGACAGTGCATGTCAGAGCAAAACTAAGACATGAGGTCGAAGGAATTGTCCGTCGAGTTGCGAAACAGGATTGTGTCGAGGCACAGATCTGAGGAACGGTACCAAAACATTTCTGCAGCATTGAAGGTCCCCAAGAACACAATAAACGCCATCAGTCTTAAATGGAAGACGTTTGGAACCACCAAGACTCTTCCTAGAGCTGGTCGTCTGGCCAAACTGATCAATCGGGGGAGAAGGGCCTTGGTCAGGGAAATGTAAAAAAATAAAGAAAATAATCATGAACTTATTTAGATAAGTATTCAGACCTTTTGCTATGAGCTTTGAAATCGAGCTCAGTTGCATCCTGTTTCCATTAATCGTACCTTGAGATGCTTCTACAACTTGATTGGAGTCCACAAGTGGTAAATTCATTTGATTGGATATGATTTGGCAAGGCACAACCCTGTCTCCATAAGGCCCCACGCCCGGCCAAAGTGATCAACCGGGGGAGAAGGGCCTTGGTCAGGGAGGTGACCAAGAACCCGATGGTCACTCTGACAGAGCTCAAGAGTTCCTCTGTGGATATGGGAGATCTTTCCAGAAGGACAACCGTCTCTGCAGCACTCCACCAATAAGGCCAGACAGAAGCCACTCCTCAGTAAAAGGCAGATGACAGCCCGCTTTGAGTTTGCCAAAAGGCACCTACCAACAGGACAACAACCCTAAGCACACAGCCAAGACAACGCAGAAGTGGCTTCGGGACAAGTCTCTGAATGTCATTGAGTGGTCCACCCAGAGCCCGGACTTGAATCCGATATAACATCTCTAGAGAGACCTGAAAATAGCTGTTCAGCATCGCTCCCCATCCAACCTGACAGAGCTTGAGAGGATCTGCAGAGAAGAACGGGAGATACTCCCCAAATACAGGTGTGCTAAGCTTGTAGCGCCATACCCAGGAAGACTTGAGGCTGTAATTGCTGCCAAAGGTGCTTTAACAAAGTACTCAGTAAAGGGTATGACTACTTATGTAAAAGTGATATCAGCTATCAATATATCAAAAAACCTGTTTTTGTATATCAAAAAAACTGTTTTTGTATTGTGTGTAGATTGATGGGGGAAAAAACTATTTAATCCATTGTAGAATAAGGCTGTAAGGTAACAAAATTTGAAAAAAGTCTGAACACTTTCCCCATTAACTGTGTATTATGTCCTCTTATGTGCAATACTAAATTAGTTATTTTTCTGTGACATAGCACTCCTGCGTCTGTATGCCTGCCCTTAATTAATAAGGTAATTACAGTAATAGCATCATGTCGGGCTGTATCACTGCCCGACAGGTACCACGTTCATCTGTACAAACAATAGTATTCAAGTATATACACCATGGGACCACGCAGCCGTCATACCGCTGTGGAAGGAGATGCGTTCTGTCTCCTAGAGATGAACGTACTTTTGTGCGAAAAGTGCAAATCAATCCCAGAACAACAGCAAAGGACCTTGTGAAGATGCTGGATGAAACAGGTACAAAAGTATCTATATCCACAGTAAAACGAGCCCTCAGCAAGGAAGAAGCCACTGTTCCAAAACCACCATAAAAAAGCCAGACTACGGTTTGCAACTGCACATTGGGATAAGATCGTTCTTTTTGGAGAAATGTCCTCTGGTCTGATAAAACAAAAACAGAACTGTTCGGCCGTAATGACCATCGTTTGCAGGAAGAAGGGGGAGGCTTGCAAGCCAAAGAACACCATCCATATCATGAAGCACGAGGGTGGCAGCATCATGTTGTGGGGGTGCTTTGCTGCAGCAGGGACTGGTGCACTTCACAAAATACATGGCATCATGAGGGGGGGAAATTCTGGGGATATATTGAAGTAACATCTCAAGACATTAGTCAGGAAATTAAAGCTTGGTCGCAAACGGGTCTTCCAAATGGACAATGACCCCAAGCATACTTCCAAAGTTGTGGCAAAATGGCTTAAGACAACAAAGTCAAGGTATTGGAGTGGCCATCACAAAGCCCTGAACTCAATCCTATTGAAAATGTGTGGGCAGAATTGAAAAAGCGTGTGCGAGCAAGGAGGACTACAAACCTGACTCAGTTACACCAGCTCTGTCAAGAGGATTGGGTCAAAATTCACCCAACTTATTGTGGGAAGCTTGTGGAAGGCTACCCAAAACGATTGACCCGAATAGAAAACTTAAAGGCAATGCTACCAAATACTAATTGAGTGTATGTAAACTTCTGACTCACTGGGAATGTGATGAAAGAAATAAAAACTGAAATAAATCATTCTCTCTATTATTATTCTGACATTTCACATACTTAAAATTAAGTGGTGATCCTAACTGACCTAAGACAGGGAATTTTTACTAGGATTAAATGTCAAGAATTGTGAAAAACTGAGTTTAAATGTATTTGGCTAAGGTGTAGGGAAACTTCCGACTTCAACTATATACACTGTATTCTAGTCAATACCAATCCGACATTGCTCGTCCTAATATTTGTATATTTACTTTTAGATTTGTGTGTATTGTTGTGAATTGTTAAATACTACTGCACTGTTGGAGCTAGGAACAATAACATCTGCTAAATATGTGTTTCTGACCAATAACATCCGATCTGTTAGATGTGAAATGTGTGACTAGGCGATTACGACACATTGTGTCTTTTAAATTTTAGATTCAGATTTTTTCGGGATTTCCAATTGGTAGTTACAGTCTTGTCCCATTGCTGCAACTCCCGTACGGATGCGGGAGAGGAGAAGGTCGAGAGCAATATGTCCTCTAAAACACGACCCTGCCAAGCCGCACTGCTTCTTGACACACTGCTCTCTTTACCCGGAAGCCAGCTTCAACAATGTGTCGGAGGAAACACCGTCCAGCTGGAGACTGAAGTCACCTTGCAGGCTCCTGGCCCACCACAAAGAGTCGCTAGTGCGCAATGGGACAAGAAAATCCCTGCCGGCCAAACCCTCCCTTAACCCGGATGACGCTGAGCCAATTGTGCGCCGCCTCATGGGTCTATTGGTCACAAACCCGGGTCTATAGTGATGTCTCAAGCACTGCGATGCCTTAGACCGCTGTCACACTCGGGAGGCCCCCGTGTTTAGATTTTTTATGTTTTTTAAAGCTGCATGATGGGACTCTAATGATGATATGAAAAAAGTTGCATGAAAAGTATGATCTCTGCTTTGTTTTTTGAGCAGGCTGCACGCAATTCATCAGTCTGTCATTCACCACTCTGTCATTCACAATTTCACAAGCACTTGACAATTTCTCAAATTTCCCGGCGGCAACCCTTTATATGGCTGTAATGCCCCTTAAAAACTCATGCCTTTTGTGGCCAGTGGCCATTGTGCCCTTGGGCTGAGTATAATAATTATAATTCTCTTCTCTGGGCTGCATGCTCCGAAGCACATCTCAATCACACGGCGCTCTTGGATATCTCAATTCTTCTTAGCCCATCAGGTGATAGGGTCCTTCTCACAGGCTATAAGTGAAGACAGACACCTCGGGGACGTATCTGTGTGCGTCCTTATCAAATTCCGAGGCACATATTGATGTAGTTGGAAGAACTGTCCACATTTACTCCTCAGCCAGCAAGATGAGTAGGCCTAACAAACAGCAAAAGCACTAGCATATGTCAATCTACTAGTCCCCATAGACCTAATCTATTCCGTGCGATAAATAAATATTCCAATCATAGTCTGAGACATTAAAAAGAAAGGAGGACCAAGGCACTCTTCATATAGTAAATTAAAATGCCTTTATTAGTATGGCATGTTCAATGGAAACAAAGTTGTTTAAAAACCGACGCGTTTCGGCTGCATGGCCTTCGTCAGGGAGTACAGAAAAAGGAGAATACAATGTCCTCTTTTGAAAGGCTTCTTTTCAATGGCAGTCCACGTATGGCTTCTTTTTACCTTCTTCCAAAAATCCACAAAAATCTTGAAAACCCCCCAGGCAGACCAGTCATTAGTGGTAATGAAAGTCTGACAGAACCCATCTCTAAGTACATTGATTACTTTATTAAGCCTTTTCTGGTGTCACTTCCAGCCTATCTTCAAGATACCACAGATGTGTTGAACAAAATTAAGGATTTGAAGAATATAGGTACAGCTTCACTTTTTAGTCACCATGGATGTGGAGTCTCTATACACCACCATTGAGCATCAACAAGGTTTGGCAGCGATGCACCATTTCTTGAGTACCCGGCCTGAAACTGAGATGCCTCCTACAGAATTCATTGTATCACTGACTGAATGGACTCTTAATCATAACATCTTTATCTTCCAGGACCGTATTTTTAAACAGGTCAAAGGATGTGCCATGGGAGCTTGCTACAGCCCTTCCTACGCTGGTTTGTACTTGGGTAAATGGGAAAATGACTTTTTGGTTTTGGTCCGGCTCAGAAGATGAACTTATTTCCTTCCACCAATACCTTAACAGCATTAACCCTAACATCAAACTGACTATGGAATACAGCAAGGATAACGTTCATTTTTTGGACCTCGACATTAGTAAAAATGACAAAGGTTGTTTGAACACATCAATCTTTAGGAAGCCTACAGATGGGAATACCATTCTGAGGGCAGACAGCTCAGGCTAAAAGAGAATATTCCATATGGCCAATTCCAAAGAGTCCGCAGAATTTGCGATCAGGAAACAGACTACAGTGTCAAATCTGCTGAATTGGAGAATCGCTTTTTGGATCGGGGCTACAGCGTTCAGGTCCTGAAAGATGCAGGTATAAGGGCTGGATTACTTGACAGAGAGAACTTGTTACGAAGAGGAGTGCCTCGTGATACATCAGAGAGAGTGTATTTTGTTACAAAGTACAGCAATGAAGCAGAGAACAGTAAAAGAATCATTAAAAATAATTGGGGAATCATCCAAAGTGATACGCTACTACGCCAAGTCTTTCCTGAACCACCAGTCATAAGCTTTAAGAGATGTCCTACCCTAAATGACAAATTAGTCCACAGTTATCTTCCGGGTGACTCTCAAAAAACTTGGCTTGACCACAAACCCAAGGGCTCTTTTAAATGTAACCAGTGCAACCATTGCAGTAATATTGCACAGAAAAAGTATTTTGTTGACACAGCTTCTAAAATGGAGTATTACCTCAAGCATTTTATTAACTGCAAAACCACTCATGTCATCTATAGATTAGAATGTCCACAGTGCAAGGTGTTCTACATTGGACGGACAAAGATACGCCTTCAAGATCGCTTGGCGGAACACAAGTACGCCATACGGGTAGGCAATGAAGACTACCCCATGGCTAGGCACTACAAGTCCTTACACCATGGCAACCCTGCCTCCCTACAAGCTATGGGTATTGATCATGTTCCGGCCTCTATTAGAAAAGGGGACCGTCTTAAACAGTTAAACCAAAGGGAAAGTTTTTGGATTTACAAACTACAGGCCACTAAGTACCCTGGTTTAAGTGAAGATATGGATTTCTCACCCTTCCTGTAGGGTCATGATGGGTCCATTTGCTGTCATCTAGTGGACATTTTGCTCAATTGCCCTCAGCTATGTTTGGACTGTTGTTCATGTTTTGCTGTGGTCTAGTGTACTGTGGAATATATTGCTTTCTTGTTCTGGACACTTCTCCCAGTCATGGTTAGGGTTGGAACTGCCTCTCTGGGTGTTCTGATGCTTCTAGCTTGGAGTTGTATGCTCATGATAACATAGCTAAAGTATTTCACCTTTTCATGTGTATATTATTGCTTACTAGGTGTGTCCAATTTGGTAACCACTCCCTCTTCTAATTAGGGCTAATTGGAAAAGCCTTTCAAAAGAGGACATTGTATTCTCCTTTTTCTGTACTCCCTGACAAAGGCCATGCAGCCGAAACGCGTCGGTTTTTAAACAACTTTGTTTCCATTGAACATGCCATACTAATAAAGGCGTTTTAATTTACTATATGAAGAGTGCCTTGGTCCTCCTTTCTTTTTGATGACCAATTTACACCTTTTACCAAAGAGCACCTTCTATCTACCAAAATATACTATAGTGTACCTTAGTAGCGCTTCCCTTCCTCCTCTTTCTAATAGTCTGAGACAGTTGTGGAATGCGATAAATCCCAAATTAATATAACCACTAGCATCAATTTTTTTTTAAAGCAATGAGGCTGATGCAACAGATCAGAATGCCTAGCTTAAGGGCTTGTAAGTAAGCATTTCACGGTAAGATAGTATTTGGCGCATGTGACAAATAAAATTTGATTTGATCATGCACCTGTCTCGAAATGTGGGCAGGGGAAGAAAATTCATAATTTATGTACTTAAATAGCGAATGGAGGCTGCTTTTCCCATAGTTAATTTTCGTTGTTAGCCAGGTAGGCTATACTTCTGTTGTAAAGGGAAGCAATGTGCTTGATATTAGGAACGTTGAGGAAAGCTGATTGGATCCTCCTCTTTTTAATAGAGGCCATCACTCAGTTTTCTCACACAATTGCATAGCCTATAGAAATGTTGCACAACATGAGCTCATGTTTGATTACATTTTCAATTACATTTGCATTGATGTCAGAGTTATTAGAGGGACAATAGATTGCTGAGTAGCAGGCAGTTAGAAAGTTTGGTAGGCTACTAATGACCATCAGCAGCATCTGAGCTTGGAGAATCCTAATTACGTGACTAAACGGTCACGTGGAATTTGACAAGCCTCATGACTCGTGACTGGCTGTGTGGCGGTAATATGGTCACCGTAACAGCCCTATGTGTGACAGATTACCTGTGACTGTCAGGGAGACAGATGAGCCAGCAAACTTTCCTCTGGATGATATCAATCTGAACCTGTACCCAGCAGAGTCACTCAATCTCAGGAGTGTGATTCTCAGGGTACCCTCACTCTTCTTATCCCCAAGGTACTCTATATGACCCTCATACCCTGGCATCGAGTTCAGATCTTCAGGATCCATATCGGACTCCCATTTAGTAAACCAGAAAGTCTTTTTGATCTCATGATCACTGGGATGTGTGTAAGAACAGGATATGTTCACTGTTGACCCCTTCAAGGCACAGATACTCTGATGGGTGTAAGTCACACTCCAACACTTCTGACCTTAAATACAAAAAGACAACAGAACACCTTACATAAATCTTTCATTGCAATTCCTATACACTTATGTTGTTAATAAAGTAGGAAAACAATAATTACAGTAGTGAGAACCATAAAGATATGCTGTGAAAGTAACCATGAAGTGACTACCCTTTCAGCGTTGTAGTTTTTAAACTTTAAAAATAAGTAAAAATGAATGGGTGTTCAATGTGCCAACACATTGAGCAAAGGTCTTCATAAAAGGCATCTGGTAGAAGTAACTTCACCCACAAACATGAATATAGTTGAATATATCTTATGAATTTGATATACAGTCTTGAAGCCCTTCCAACATGGCGTGGGAAAAGATACGGAACTAAAGCAGAAGTGGACGGCACATTAACAGCAAATAAAATTATAATCATCTCACAACCGGAAACAACATTTTATTTGTATGAAAATGGTATTAAAAAATCCACACTCACACACTGCAAGAGAGTGGAGGTCCTCGTGACCTTTTACAGCACAGGAGTAACTGTCTGCATCACTAAAGGAGTCTGGGTACGAGCTAGAAGTGTCCTCCTTTACTTTGTGACCGTTCTTGTACCAGACGTAGGTGGGGTTGTCAGTCAGAGTACAGGTGGTGCTACAGATCAGTGTATTATACCAAAATCCAACAATCAACTTCACCTGAAGACCTGGAGAAAAAACTATGTCACTGTAAATCCCTTTATCACTGACTTATCACTCTAATACAAAGATGAAATAAATCCTATGTTATACAGACAGAAATACAAACCAAGACAATTTTCCTGAACTAAATGGAATTCAACAGTTTAGCTATATTTATTGTAACTGTACCTGTAACAGACAGAGTGACTCCAGGACTTCCAATGTATCTGCCTCCTTCAGTTAATAATCTGATCTTGTACTCAGCAGAGTCACTCTCTCTCAGGTCTCTGATTGTCAGGCGTTGATCATTCTTCTTATCCCCATGATACTCCAGACGACCTGCATACTTTGGGTCCTGACCTAAACTGTCAGGTTCTTTACCAGTCCCCAATTCAGTGAACCAGAAGGCTGCTGTGACTGTACCATTGGGATATGTGTAAGAGCAGGTCAGCTCCACTGTTGACCCCTTCAAGATACAGATACTATTCTTGGTGTAGGTCACACTCCAGCCATCCTGACCCAGTACAACTGAAACACAGTCACACAACACAATGGTATCAGAATCAAGCCACGGTCTGTTGGCTCAGACTAAAGGGCAGATCGAGAGACAACAGATCAATGTGTGCCATGCTACTATAGCTTGTGAGGCTTGGTCTACCGTAAAACTTCAATTAGTTTGGCCGTTTATTTGCTTACCGGTAAATAACTGAACATACCAGCACTTATTACAGACAGGCTTCTATTTGAGCCAGGCTTCTATTTTCTTAATGCACACAGCTTTCACTCATTTGCATAGTTAATAGTGTAATTCCAACGTTCATTTCCAACATTTTAATACATTTCTTAATTTCCTTCACTAATGTGATCCTACAGATCGCAATATACTGAGGGGTCCAAAATAGGGGAGGGTTCTCAAACTTTTATTGTTATTGCTTTAGGGAGGGTTTTGTGTTTTTTTATTGGCCATAAGGGAGGGTAGTGTGTTGTTTCTCTGGTTTACATTTGCTATTTTGCAGGTTTACTACAGTTGAAGTCGGAAGTTTACATACACCTTAGTCAAATACCATTAAACTCAGTTTCACAATTCCTGACATTTAATCCTAGTAAAAATTCCCTGTCTTAGGTCAGCTAGGATCCCCACATTATTTTTAGGGTCTTAGGGGGATGCTTGCAAGCCGTAGAACACCATCCCAAGCGTGAAGCAAGGGGGTGGCAGCATCATGTTGTGGGGGTGCTTTGCTGCAGGAGGAACTGGTGCACTTCAAAAAATAGATGGCATCATGAGGGGGGGAAAATGGTGTGGACATATTGAAGCTACATCTCAGGACATCAGTCAGGAAGTTAAAGCTTGGTCGCAAATGTGTCTTCCAAATGGACAATGACCCCAAGCATACTTCCAAAGTTGTGGCAAAATTGCTTAAGGACAACAAAGTCAAGGTATTGGAGTGGCCGTCACAAAGCCCTGACCACAATTCACCCAATGTCACGTTCCTGACCTATTTATGTTAGTTGTTATGTGTGTTAGTTGGTCAGGACTTGAGGTTGGGTGGGCATTCTATGTTTTCTGTTTCCTATTCGTGCGTTCTTCGTGTCTATGTAAGTTCTCATGTTTAGGTCAGTCTACGTCGTTTGTTATTTTGTATCATTTCAAGTGTAGTTCGTGTTCGTTTTTCGTCTTGTTTAATAAATATGTGTTCAAACTTCGCTGCGCCTTGGTTCCCTCAATACTCCTCCTTTTCCGAAGATGGAGAGGAGGAGGATCGCCGTTACAGAATCACCCACCATACCAGAGCCAAGCAGCGGAGTCAACGGAGTAAGGGACAGGAAAAGAAGGAGCAATGGACATGGGACGATATCTTGGACGGAAAAGGTTGCTACACATGGGAGGAGATCCTGGCTGGTAGGGATCGCCTCCCATGGGAACAGCTGGAGGCACTGAGGAGAGCGGAGGCTACCGGAGAGAGGAACCGGAGCTATGAGGGAACGCGTCTGGCACGGAAGCCCAAAAAGCCCGTAAGTAATTCCCAAAAATTTCTTGGGGGGGGGCTAGGAGGTAGTGGGCCAAGGGCAGGTAGGAGACCTGCGCCCACTTCCCAGGCTTACCGTGGAGAGCGGGAGTACGGGCAGGCGCCGTGTTACGCAGTAGAGCGCACGGTGTCTCCTGTACGAGTGCATAGCCCAGTGCGGGTTATTCCACCTCCCCGCACTGGTAGGGCTAGATTGGGTATTGAGCCAGGTGTCATGAGGCCGGCTCAACGCGTCTGGTCTCCAGTGCGTCTCCTCGGGCCGGCATACATGGCACCTGCCTTACGCATGGTTTCCCCGGTTCGCCTACATAGCCCGGTGCGGGTTATTCCACCTCCCCGCACTGGTCGGGCAACCGGGAGTATTCAACCAGGTAAGGTTGGGCAGGCTCAATGCTCAAGAGTGCCAGTACGCCTCCACGGTCCGGTATTTCCGGCGCCACCTCCCCGCCCCAGCCTAGTACCTACAGTGTCTACACTACGCACTAGGCTACCAGTGCGTATCCTGAGCCCTGTTCCTCCTCCACGCACTCTCCCTGTAGTGCGTGTATCTAGCCCGGTGCCTCCAGTTCCGGCACCACGCACTAAGCCACCTGTGCGTCTCCAGAGCCCTGAACACACTGTATCTTCTCCCCCTACTAATTCTGATGTGCTTGTCCTCAGCCCGGTGTCACCAGTGCCGGTACCTCGCATCAGGGATAGAGTAGGCTTTGAGAATGCAGTGTGCCCTGTTCCTGCTCCCCGCACTAGTAGGAAGGTGCTTATCCTTAGCCCGGTGCCTCCAGTTCCGGCACCACGCACCAGGCCTACAGTGCGCCTCAGCCGGCAGGAGTCTGCCGTCTGCACAGCGATGCCTGAACTGCCCGTCTGCCAAGCGCCATCTGAGCCATCCGTCTCCCCAGCGCCATCTGAGCCATCCGTCTCCCCAGCGCCATCTGAGCCATCCGTCTCCCCAGCGCCATCTGAGCCATCCGTCTGCCATGAGCCTGCAAAGCCGCCCGTCTGCCATGAGCCTGCAAAGCCGCCCGTCTGCCATGAGCCTACTGAGCCGTCCGCCAGACAGGAGCCGCTAGAGCCGCCAGCCAGACAGGAGCCGCTAGAGCCGTCCGTCAGACAGGATCTGCCAGAGCCGCCAACCAGACAGGATCTGCCAGAGCCGCCAACCAGACAGGATCTGTCAGAGCCGCCAACCAGACAGGATCTGCCAGAGCCGCCAATCAGACAGGATCTGCCAGATCAGTCAGCCAGCCATGAGCAGCCAGATCCGTCAGCTAGCCATGAGCAGCCAGATCCGTCAGCTAGCCTTGAGCAGCCAGATCCGTCAGCTAGCCATGAGCAGCCAGATCCGTCAGCTAGCCATGAGCAGCCAGATCCGTCAGCTAGCCATGAGCAGCCAGATCCGTCAGCTAGCCATGAGCAGCCAGATCCGTCAGCCAGCCATGAGCAGCCAGATCCGTCAGCCAGCCATGAGCAGCCAGATCCGTCAGCCAGCCATGAGCAGCCAGATCCGTCAGCCAGCCATGAGCAGCCAGATCCGTCAGCCAGCCATGAGCAGCCAGATCCGTCAGCCAGCCATGAGCAGCCAGATCCGTCAGCCAGCCATGAGCAGCCAGATCCGTCAGCCCGCCATGAGCGTCGAGAGCCGTCAGCCCGCCATGAGCGTCGAGAGCCGTCAGCCCGCCATGAGCGTCGAGAGCCGTCAGCCCGCCATGAGCGTCGAGAGCCGTCAGCCCGCCATGAGCGTCGAGAGCCGTCAGCCCGCCATGAGCGTCGAGAGCCGTCAGCCCGCCATGAGCGTCGAGAGCCGTCAGCCCGCCATGAGCGTCCAGATTCGTCAGTCAGCCATGAGCTGCCCTTCAGCCTTAAACGGCTAGATACCCAGAACTGCCCATCAGTCCAGAGCTGTCTCTCTGTCCGGAGCTGCCTCTCAGTCCGGAGTTGCCCCTCTATCATTATCTCCCTCTCTATCTTGATCTACCTCTATATTCTTATCTATCCCTCTGTCTTGATCTATCTCTCTGTCCCGGTGCTGTCCCTATCAGTGATGTTATTAAGAGGATTTTGTGGGGGTAAAAGGAGGGTGGACATTCTTAGAGGGAGGAAGCTAGGATGGATTATGGTGGGGTGGGGACCTCGCCCGGAGCCTGAGCCACCACCGTGGTTAGATGCCCACCCAGACCCTCCCCTAGACTTTGTGCTGGTGCGCCCGGAGTTCGCACCTTATGGGGGGGGTAATGTCACGTTCCTGACCTATTTATGTTAGTTGTTATGTGTGTTAGTTGGTCAGGACTTGAGGTTGGGTGGGCATTCTATGTTTTCTGTTTCTGTGTTGGTTTTGGGTTGCCTGGTATGGCTCTTAATTAGAGGCAGGTGTTTGGCGTTCCTCTAATTAAGAGTCATATTTAGGTAGGCGTTGTCACAGTGTTCGTTGTGGGTGATTGTCTTCCGTGTTTGTGTTATGTTTGCACCATACGGAACTGTATACGGTTTGTTCGGTTTATGTAGTCTGTTTCCTATTCGTGCGTTCTTCGTGTCTATGTAAGTTCTCATGTTTAGGTCAGTCTACGTCGTTTGTTATTTTGTATCATTTCAAGTGTAGTTCGTGTTCGTTTTTCGTCTTGTTTAATAAATATGTGTTCAAACTTCGCTGCGCCTTGGTTCCCTCAATAACTCCTCCTTTTCCGAAGATGGAGAGGAGGAGGATCGCCGTTACACCCAACTTATTGTGGGAAGTTTGTGGAAGGCTACCCGAAATGTCTGACCCAAGTTAAACAATTTAAAGGCAATGCTACCAAATACTAATTGAGTGTATGTAAACTTCTGACCCACTTGGAATGAGATAAAATAAATAAAAGCTGAAATAAATAATTCCCTCTACTATTATTCTGATATTTCACATTCTTAAAATAAAGTGGTTATCCTAACTGACCTAAGACAGGGAATTTTTACTAGGATTAAATGTCAGGAATTGTGAAAGACTGAGTTTATATGTATTTGGCTAAGTTGTACGTGAACTTCCGACTTCAACTATATGTGAAATGTGTGACAGATTACCTGTGACAGTCAGGGAGACAGCAAACTTTTCTCCAGATGTTATGAACTGAGTTTAAATGTATTTGGCTAAGGTGTATGTAAACTTCTGACTTTAACTGTATATTTAAAACGTCTCAAGATTCAAGACTTCTTGCTTTTCAGCTAAAATTATTCTACAGAATTTTTGCCACCAACAAAATGTTGAATATTTGGGGCCTTCAATTATTGTAGCTCTTCAGATTTTTCTGTGTGGATACAAAAATCAATAGACCATTTGTTTTGGTATTGCCCTTAGGTAGCCTGTTGCTGGTCTCAGGTTCAGGAATGGCCGAAAAAGCATAACATGAATCTAAAATTTACTCTAGATATAGCATTGTTGGGAGATCTGGAGAGACCTGGTCAGTCAATTACTAATATACTAATACTTCTAAGAATCAACTCACAATCTGTGGATTCTATTTGATTACACATATTCAAATTGTATGTTAAACATCACAGCATAGTTGAAAGATACACGGTGTGTAGAAATCCAGAGTGTGGCCAGCAGAGAAAGGTGGGATGGGCTGAGGGAAACTGAGAGTTGGGATGTGGGAGTGGAGTTGCTGGGTGGGGGATAGAATGACGGTCAAAGATAAAAGTCAAAAATGAAGTCAAAATAAACAAACAAAACTTTTTTGAATGATACTGAGGGGCAACGCTGTTACATCCAATGCCTGTTTTGAGTGAGGATGGTTGAGGGGCAGCTCTCGGGGAACTGTGGGGGGATCTTTGATGGTTGAGGGGCAGCTCTCGGGAACTGTGGGGGGGGGGGGGGTCTTTGATGGTTGAGGGGCAGCTCTCGGGAACTGTGGGGGGATCTTTGATGGTTGAGGGGCAGCTCTCAGGAACTGTGGGGGGGGGGTCTTTGATGGTTGAGGGGCAGCTCTCGGGAACTGTGGGGGGATCTTTGATGGTTGAGGGGCAGCTCTCAGGAACTGTGGGGGGGGGGGGTCTTTGATGGTTGAGGGGCAGCTCTCGGGAACTGTGGGGGGGGGGGGGGGTCTTTGATGGTTGAGGGGCAGCTCTCGGGAACTGTGGGGGGATCTTTGATGGTTGAGGGGCAGCTCTCGGGAACTGTGGGGGGGGGGGGGTCTTTGATGGTTGAGGGGCAGCTCTCGGGAACTGTGGAGGGGGGGGGGTCTTTGATGGTTGAGGGGCAGCTCTCGGGAACTGTGGGGGGATCTTTGATGGTTGAGGGGCAGCTCTCGGGAACTGTGGGGGGGGGGGGGTCTTTGATGGTTGAGGGGCAGCTCTCGGGAACTGTGGGGGGGGGGGGGTCTTTGATGGTTGAGGGGGCAGCTCTCGGGGAACTGTGGGGGGGGGGGGGGGGGGTCTTTGATGGTTGGTGGCCTGGCGGTTGGGAGCTTGGGCCGGTGGCCGAAAGGTCGTTGGTTCTGAGCCCTGATTTGACTTGGTGTCAACGTGCCCTTGGGCGTGGCGCTTGACCTTTGTTGCTCTGCATAGGATTGTCTGCTAGATGACTGACTGTAAATGTTTTGTCCACTTTGTCGCCATAGCTGCTGAGTTGAGTGTGAATGGAAATCAATGATAAGCATCAATCAGTGAAGTTTGAAAGATAACTATTTAAAGTGAAGTGGAGACGCCTAACAGAACACAGCAAAAAAACATTATGAGTCATATCCTTTTAGAAATGTCTATAGATTGATGAACAGAGCATCTAAAAGATAAGAATGAGACCATACCTGCTACAGACCAGAGAAAGACCACCAACACACTTCCTGCTGTTCTCAAGGCCATTGTTGCATCTCCCACTCTGCAGTCTCAAAAACATAAACAATAACTCACTCTATAGCTGGTGAATAACTTCACCTGATACATTGAAGTAGAAACTGTAAATGGGGTACAGGGCCTCATTACTGAAAATGAACCAGGCTCATATTGTGTTGTGTTGTATTGTACTGTATGGTTGTCTATGTGAATACTGTCTATCTGTAAGTCTATTGCACTATGTATGTAATGTGTGTGATGTGTTGCATGTCTGTCTACATCTGTCTATTTAAGATGATATGATATATGATGCAAAAATTATTTCCTAATGGATACAATAAAGTCGTTATCATCAACAACAACAACTTATTGAACAGATGTGTAGAACTGTAAACACATATTTCTACATTGATTGTTCTGAAGCTGTTTTATTCTCAGAACCCCAAATTTAGGAGGATAAATGTTCAATCCTCTACGGTCCGTCAAGCTGTACAGCAGCCTAAAGACTGACCACTAGGTTCAATGATAGCTGCTATCACCAAGCTGTGAGAATAAACAGCAAGTGACACACACACACACACACACACACACACACACACACACACACACACACACACACACACACACACACACACACACACACACACACACACACACACACACACACACACACACACACACACACACACACACACACACACACAAAAATACAGACACCATCTGTAGGGAAGGCCCATAAGCCCATGGTGTCTGTATCAAAGTCTAGAGAGCTGGTTGTTATGGATGTAGAAAAGTTAAAACACACATCCTACACAGTATAGATGTCAACCCTACTCCTGATCAGTCTGGTTCTAAAGGGCCCTTTAGATAAATCCACTGTGTCATTCACAACCACACACAGGCCAGTACACTGAGCAGAGATTCAAACGTTTGTTTGCATGTCTATTTTACCCTGGTTAATCATCTCATCTCTATGTAGATCAACACTCCTACACTGAGACACTTTATGAATACTGACCCTGATGTAACAACCAAAACACAGATCAAAACATAACAAGAAGTAAAATGATACATTACCCTCAAGTATATGACTAATAACTAAAAACTAATAAACAAAAACTATATCTCAAGATATTGTCTAGAGTACTTACAGAGTGAAGTGAAGGAGAGAGGTCTTGTTGTCACGCCCTGACCTTAGAGAGCCTTTTTATGTCTCTATTTGGTTTGGTCAGGGTGTGATTTGGGTGGGCATTCTATGTTAGGTTTTCTATGTTTTTGTAATTCTATGTTTTGGACGGGTATGGTTCTCAATCAAGGAAAGCTGTCTATTTACATTTACATTTAAGTCATTTAGCAGACGCTCTTATCCATTGTCTCTGATTAGGAATCATACTTAGGTAGCCTTTTTTCCCTTTTGTTATTGTGGGAAGTTGTCTTTGTTAGGGGCACTATAGCCCTTGTAAGCTTCACGGTAGTTTTTGTTATTTCTTGTTTTGTCGGCGACATTTTACTAAATAAAATAAAATGTACGCTCACGATGCTGCATCTTGGTCTTCCTTGAACGACAGCCATGACACTTGTACAGTGAGTCCACTTGCTAATACATATTTAAAGTAGTCTGGACACAAGTAGCTGATGCAGAACTGTCCTTTCATCTTTAAGTCATTAACATGCATGAGGATCAGAACAACATGTCAGAGAAGGGAGGTTACTGTATTAGAGTGGGCCCTACATTTCGAAAAAATTGACAAAATGTCCCCCATATCCACTTTTACTTAAATACAGAACCATGTTAACAATATGTTGATTATTCTATTTTGAATGTTTATAATATCTTAGAATGTGTTGCCTTGTCCCACTGAGTTCTACATGGAACAGGTCAAAGTTCCATTTACATTTGGTCAGTTCAATGATGTCATTCATTCTATTCTACAAACACATTCAATTTACACTCCTCATCAGCTGCATCAAAGTGGTACTGAAGGTTCCAGTGTTCTAGACTAGAGTTCTCCCTACTGGCATCTCAACATTACTGTAGCCGTCAGATATGAATGTCCTCAATAATGTTGGGATAATAACAACATTACAAACTGGAAATGAATCAGATAAAATGATGAAATACAACACTGGCTACTTGACAAAGTCACATTTAATCACACAAACACTGATGTCTGTAGTATTACAACATGTCACTATCATATTATGTTACACTGTTGACCCTTGTGTTCAGTACTGGTAGTAGCATTAGTTAGCAGAGGAATCAGTATCATCATCACCATAGTCTGCTGTATTGACTGCTGCTGTCCATATACTGTATAGTCTAATGTAGCCTGTTATTCATACATAGTCTAATGTAGCCTGTTATCCATATATAGTCTAATGTAGCCTGTTATTCATATATAGTCTAATGTAGCCTGTAATCTATATATAGTCTAATGGAGCCTGTTACCATATATATTCTAATGCTGCCTTTTATCTATATATAGTCTAATTTAGCCTGTAATCTATATATAGTCTAATGTAGCCTGTTATCCATATATAGTCTAATGTAGCCTGTTATCCACATATAGTCTAATGTAGCCTGTTATCCACATATAGTCTAATGTAGCCTGTTATCCAAATATAGTCTAATGTAGCCTGTTATCCATATATAGTCTAATGTAGCCTGTTATCTATATATAGTCAAATGTAGCCTGTTATCATTTCTAGTCTAATGTAGCCTGTTATCCATATATAGTCTAATGTAGCCTGTTATCCATATCTAGACTAATGTAGCCTGAAATCCATATATAGTCTAATGTAGCATGTTATCCATATATAGTCTAATGTAGCCTGTTACCATATATTATAATGCAGCCTGTTATCTATATATAGTCTAATGTAGCCTGTTATCCATATATAGTCTAATGCAGCCTGTTCTCCATATATAGTCTAATGTAGCCTGTTCTCCATATATAGACTAATGTAGCCTGTTATCCATATATAGTCTAATGTAGCCTGTTATCCATATATAGTCTAATGTAGCATGTTATCTATATATAGTCTAATGTAGCCTGTTATCCATATATAGTCTAATGTAGCATGTTATCTATATATAGTCTAATGTAGCCTGTTATCCATATATAGTCTAATGTAGCCTGTTATCCATATATAGTCTAATGTAGCATGTTATCTATATATAGTCTAATGTAGCCTGTTATCCATATATAGTCTAATGTAGCCTGTTATCCATATATAGTCTAATGTAGCCTGTTATCCATATACAGTCTAATGTAGCATGTTATCCATATATAGTCTAATGTAGCCTGTTATCCATATATAGTCTAATGTAGCATGTTATCCATATATAGTCTAATGTAGCCTGTTATCCAAATATAGTCTAATGTAGCCTGTTATCCATATATAGTCTAATGTAGCCTGTTATCTATATATAGTCTAATGTAGCCTGTTATCCATATATAGTCTAATGTAGCCTGTTATCCATATATAGTCTAATGTAGCCTGATATCCATATATAGTCTAATGTAGCCTGTTATCCATATATAGTCTAATGTAGCCTGTTATCCATATATAGTCTAATGTAGCCTGTTATCCATATATAGTCTAATGTAGCCTGTTATCCATATATAGTCTAATGTAGCCTGTTATCCATATATAGTCTAATGTAGCCTGTCATCCATATAGTCTAATGTAGCCTGATATCCATATATAGTCTAATGTAGCATGTTATCCATATATAGTCTAATGTAGCCTGTTATCCATATATAGTCTAATGTAGCCTGTTATCCATATATAGTCTAATGTAGCCTGTTATCTATATATAGTCTAATGTAGCCTGTTATCCATATATAGTCTAATGTAGCCTGTTATCCATATATAGTCTAATGTAGCCTGTTATCCATATATAGTCTAATGTAGCCTGTTATCCATATATAGTCTAATGTAGCCTGTTATCCATATATAGTCTAATGTAGCCTGTTATCCATATATAGTCTAATGTAGCCTGTTATCCATATATAGTCTAATGTAGCCTGTTATCCATATATAGTCTAATGTAGCCTGTTATCTATATATAGTCTAATGTAGCCTGTTATCCATATATAGTCTAATGTAGCCTGTTATCCATATATAGTCTAATGTAGCCTGTTATCCATATATAGTCTAATGTAGCCTGTTATCCATATATAGTCTAATGTAGCCTGTTATCCATATATAGTCTAATGTAGCCTGTTATCCATATGTAGTCTGATGTAGCCTGTTATCCATATATAGTCTAATGTAGCCTGTTATCCATATATAGTCTAATGTAGCCTGTTATCCATATATAGTCTAATGTAGCCTGTTATCCATATATAGTCTAATCGTCAAATTTTAAATCAAATCAAATGTATCTATTAAGCCCTTCTTAAATCAGCTGATATCTCAAAGTGCTATATGTATTTATATTAGCTAACCACAATAGCCAAAGACTCAACCGCATATTTTCACCATGTTTCTACCGCATAGGTAGCTATCACAAAACCGACAAAATATAGATATAATTAGGCACTAACCAAGAAACAACTTCATCAGATGACAGTCTTATAACATGTTATACAATACATTTATATTTTGTTCAAAAAATTTGCATATTTGAGGTATAAATCATAGTTTTACATTGCAGCTACCATCACAAATAGCACCGAAGCAGCCAGAATAATTACAGAGAGCAACATGAAATACATAAATACTCATCATAAAACATTTATGAAAAATACATGGTGTACAGCAAATGAAAGATAAACATCTTGTGAATCCAGCCAATATTTCCGATTTTTTAAGTGTTTTACAGCAAAAACACAATATAGAATTATATTAGCTTACCACAATAGCCAAACACACAAATGCATTTATTCACCGCAAAATTTAGCTATCGCAAAAACCAGCAAAAGATATAAAATTAATCACTAACCTTGAACAATTTCATCAGATGACAGTCTTATAACATCAGGTTATACAATACACTTATGTTTTGTTCGAAAATGTGCATATTTAGAGCTGCAAACCGTGGTTATACATTGTGAATATGTAACAACATTTCCCCAGAATGTCCGGAGCTATTTTGGACACTCACCTAATCTGACCAAAGAACTCATCATAAACTTTACATAAAAATACTTGTTTGTATGGCAAATGAAAGATACACTGGTTCTTAATGCAACCGCCGTGTTAGATTTAAAAAAATAACTTTACCATAACATACAGCTTGCGTTATTGTGAGACAGCACTCACCAAAACGGCGGAGAATAGGAATAAACATTTTCCACAGAAATACGAAATAACATCATAAATTGTTCTTACTTTTGCTGAGCTTCCATCAGATTCTTGTACAAGGAGTCCTTGGTCCAGAATAAATCGTTGTTTGGTTTTAGAATGTCCTTTTCTTCTGTCGAATTCGTGCCATAATGCCAGCCAAGGTTGATAACGTTCCCACCCTCTCTTGACGCAAAGAATGGAAAACTCCAAAAGTCCCAATAAACGTTGAATAAACTGATAAAACTCGGTTGAAAAAACCTACTTTACGATGTTATCATCACATGTATGAAATAAACTCAGAGCCGGAGATATTCACCGTGTAAACCGAAAGCTTTTCAGAAGCTAATGTTGAGTTCCACCTCGCGCCTTGGTAGACAAAGGAAATTCCTGACCTGCCACTCCAAAAGCTCTCATTCGACCTCAGATCAAGCTAGACACCCCATTCCACTTTCCACTGCCTGTTGACATCTAGTGGAAGGCGTATGAAGTGCATGTATATCGATAAATATAAGCCAGTTGAATAGGCAGGCCCTGAAACAGAGCCCCATTTTCAGAATTTTCACTTCCTGTCTGGAAGTTTGATGCCAAATGAGTTCTGTTTTACTCACAGATATAATTCAAACAGTTTTAGAAACTTGAGAGTGTTTTCTATCCAATAGTAATACTAATATGCATATTGTATGATCTAGAATACAGTACGAGGCCGTTTAAATTGGGCACGATTTTTTCCAAAGTGAAAACAGCGCCCCCCTATTGACAAGAAGTTTTAAACAATTGTTGGAAATCTTTTTTGCACAAAGTAGATGTCCTAACCGACTTGCCAAAACTATAGTTTGTTAACAAGAAATTTGTGGAGTGGTTGAAAAACGTGTTTTAATGACTCCAACCTAAGTATATGTAAACTTCCGACTTCAACTGTACACCATACCCTGCAGTTGAGGAACAATGGGAAAGTAATTTTGCTTTGAAGGTTGATAAACTTGTCAACTCATTTTTGAGTAAATGGCCTTTGAATATTTTGGTGCCTACTGAAGAGCTCTTCTTTGTCTACACCAATTCAGCATCGTTCACACCCTCTTAGGCTTTAGCCCCACCCATCTTTGGGTTGAGCTGAGCGTTCTGTACTAACAAAAGCAGTCAAGCACCCAAGCTAACTAGCTAACATTGGTTAGCTTGCTAGCTACTTCCAGACACAAATGAGAGAACACCCCACTCTGACCATTTTACTTGCCCAAGCAGAGCTGGTTAGGCTGTTTTCATGCTATTCAGAGCGTTGGTGACTGTAACTGTGCTGCTGGCAACAACTGAATTATATTTTTTCCGATCTTACTGACACCGGCAATATTCAACGGACATTGAGCGTTCGTAAATTCATCAGTTATTCTGCTCTCTGGCACACTCAGATGAGAGTGCTCTGAAATCGGATTAGATGTCCAGACTGAATTTACGAACGCACCCAAAATGGTTACTTGCATAGTGGAGTCTTTTGTTAAGACATGTAGCTAGCTACCTAGGTAACCAATGAACCATAATCCCAATTTATGACTTTACTACCCTGCATGAATCTGCAGGTAGCTAACCAACCAGGTCCAATGTTAGCTAGCTAACATTCGGCTATAGCTGGCCAAGCAAATGTCTCTGAGATACAAATAATAAGATCATACACCTAAAGTTAGCTAGCGAGCTAGGTTCAATGTTAGCTAGCTAATATTATTTCATTTATTTATTTTACCTTCATTTAATAAGGCAAGTCAGTTAAGAACAAATTCTTATTTTACAATGACGACCTACCCCTTCCAAACCCTGCTCGGACCAATTGTGCACCACCCTATGGGGCTCCCGATCACAGCTGGTTGTGATACAGCCTGGGATCGAACCAGGGTCTGTAGTGATGCCTCTAGCACTGAGATGCAGTGCCTTAGACCCCTGCACCACTCAGGAGATTAAGCTATAGCTTGCCAAGCAAATAGCTCTGTGATACAAACACGTAATGTTAGCTAGCGAGCCAACCAGCTAATGTTAGCTAGCTAGCTAACAGTACACTTTAATTTGAAATGAAACCACTTCCTGTCAAAATTAAAACGTGTAACATCTGAAATTGAAGCGAGCTAGACTATCTTAACAGCGTACGTCATTCATGGATGGACTTGTCTCCTGTCAGATGCCATGGTTGCCCCTAGTTTGAAGATGTAATGCAATTGCCGTGCGGTAGCAGAGAAAACAGTCGATGACTTGGGTGACTGGAGTGTCTAACAATTGTATGGGCTTTCCTCTGATACCGCCTATTAAATAGGTCCTGGATTGCAGGAAGCTTGGTCCCAGTGATGTACTGGGCTGTACGCACTACCCTATGTAGCCCCTTACGGTCAAATACCGAGCAGTTGCCATACCAGGCGGTTATGCAACCGGTCAGGATGCTCTAGACAGGATTACCTACACATACTTACCAGCTCAAATAGACTGAAGAGGGCTATGTGGCAGACCAATCCAAACTCATCTCTCGGCATGTCCAGCCCCCTCATTATCTCAGCCAATCATGGCTAGCGGGAAGATTGCTGGCTTTTTCTGTGGCTAAACCAACTAGGCTAGTAATTTAACAATTTTATTCGTATTTACAGTTGGCATACAAGTTTGTTATTAAGGCACATGAAAGTTCACATATTCCAGAAGGCATTTCTGCCAAAAAATGCATTTTGAATAAAAAAGTTTACGTTCAAATGGCTCTCCTGTGAAGTAATGACCCGCGACACAGGTCTAGTTTCCTGAAATGGGTCACATATAGTCTAATATGGCATGTTGTTCATATACTATTCTGTGAATATAAAGTGCTAATGAAGTACATACAGTATAATGTTCATATAAAGAACTCTGATATGGTTCAGGCTGTAGAGGTCTATGGATGACAGGAAGGTGATGCTGGCAGTACATAGAAACAAGAAGTAGCCGACTGTAAGTGTGAATTCTGTGGTTGACACATTTTAAAAGTAGCCCAATCAAGGCGTTAAGACATTAACATGCATAAACAACATGTCAGAAAATAGTTGCCTTTGAGGAGTGGGCCATACATTTTTTGGAGGCAAATTGTGACCAAATCCCATCACTCCTCATCAGCTGCTACTGAAGGTTCCAGTGTTGTTGCAGGCGCTGTGCTCGACCAACTAAGTTACAGAGGAGCATACTCTGCATAGTCTAATGTTTCACAATGTGACTCATGTTAATACTACTCCTAAACACAACCCACCATCACTGTGTCTCATGTTAATACTACTCCTAAACACAACCCACCATCACTGTGTCTCATGTTAATACTACTCCTAAACACAACCCACCATCACTGTGTCTCATGTTAATACTACTCCTAAACACAACCCACCATCACTGTGTCTCATGTTAATACTACTCCTAAACACAACCCACCATCACTGTGTCTCATGTTAATACTACTCCTAAACACAACCCACCATCACTGTGTCTCATGTTAATACTACTCCTAAACACAACCCACATATACACACACAAAAAAAAACATGCACATGAATAAACTGAACTTAACACATCAACATAGTCCAGGGCCGGTATTCAGAAAGTGTATCAGTTTAGATCATAATTATTTGGATGAGGTGAACCTGATCCTAGATCAGCACTCCTATTCTGATACACTTTATGAATACTGGCCCTGATGTAACAACCAAAACACCAGCTCAAAACATTACGAAAAGTAAACGATACAATAAGTCTTACCCTCAAATATATGATATATTACAAGAAAAACATATGACATAAACAATATTTCAAGATATCATCAAGTGTACTTACAGAGTGAAGTGAAGGGGAAGGTCTTGTACAATGAGTCAACTTACTGGTAGTGCGTGGGAACAAGAAGTAGTCTACTGTAAGAGTTAGTAGAAGTAGGCGTAGCCTAAGTGTGAGTTCTGTGGTTGACAAATTTTAAAAGTAGCCTATTCAGGGTGTTAACATGTGTGAACAGCATGTCACTAAAGCGATATTACTGTATCTAAATAGAAAATGGACAAAAGTCAGCATAGTTGCATTTCTTTCTTTGAGGAGTGGGCCTACATTTTTAAAAGACCCATCATTCCCATCACTCCTCATCAGCTGCATCAATGTGCAACTGAAAGTAGACTATGTAGTATGTTTGGCTCCAGTGGTCTAGAGCGCTCCCTACTGGCATCTCAACATTACTGCAGACTACAGTCTTCATATGTCTCTATTAGTCTAGGAAATTCCAGACCTAGTGAAACAGCAAGAACATTGTTAACATTGTGGGAGGCAACCTGTCTGCCTAGGGAGACTAATATGTCCCAATCATATCCTCATTCACTAGGTTCAATAACAAAATAACAAACTGGCAAGAAGATGCCTGAGAGTTCCCCATTCTCCACCCTTTCCCAAGTGTGCAAGTGCACACTTCCCATCATGGAATTGGTGTGAACATTGGCTGGCTTGAGTTTCCATCTTTGCTGGCTAAATCCATGCAAAAAAAGTATGCAAGTGCACGCTTCAGGAAGGGTGGAGAATCGGGATGCTGTCAGAAAGGGCTGTGGCCAGGAGGCAGAGAACAAGAGATGAAGCTGAAATCTTTGCCAGGGAACAAGGAACAGGAAACCGGGTGAGGGATTCACATTTTCCAAAAAGTATTTAACTTCTTATGGCTGCAGGGGCAGTATTGAGTAACTTGGAAAAAGGTGCACATTTCAAACGGCCTCGTACTCAATTCTTGCTCGTACAATATGCATATTATTATTACTATTGGATAGAAAACACTCTAGTTTCTAAAACCGTTTGAATTATATCTGTGAGTAAAACAGAACTCACTCTGCAGCAAACTTCCTGACTAGGAAGTGGAAAATCTGAAAACGACGCTCTGTTCTAGGGCATGCCTATAAATGGGCTTGATATGTATTAGTATACATGCACGTCATACACCTTCCACTAGATGTCAAGAGGCAGTGAGAGAAGAAATTGAGTGTTTATCTTGGTCTGAGGTGGAATAAAACCTCTTGGCATGACGTGTCACCCATTTCCTGTTTTCTGGAAAGCGCGAGGAGGGACCTGGGATTGCCTTCTGAAAAGCTGCCGTTATAGACGACTAATATCTCCGGCTTTGATTTTATTTGATAAATGTGACAATATCATCGTAAAGTATGTTTTTTCAATATAGTTTTATTCGATTATTGAAATTTATTCGGGACGTTAGGCGTGTTGCGTTGTGTGCCTTTGTTCAGGAAGGAGAGCTTCGCGCCACTTGGCTAGTGTGCTTGCTAATTCAAGAGGGAAAAAGGACGTTCTAAAACCAAACAACGATTGTTCTGGACAAAGGACCCCTTGTACAACATTCTGATGAAAGATCATCAAAAGTAGGACCCACTTTATGATGCTATTTCATATATCTGTCGAACTTGTGAACTATTAGTTTTGCGCCCAGGTTTTGGGCACTCTCTCGCCATAACGTAAGCCTTATGTCGTAATGAAGTTATTTTTAGAATTCTATCACGGCGATTGCATTAAGAACTAATGTATTTATCGTTTCCTATACAACATGTATTTTTTAGTCATGTTTATGAATAGTTATTTGGTCAGAATATGTGAGTTTTAGAAAAATATCCACACATTCTGGGAAAAAGATGCTACGTTAGCACAATGTATAACCACTGATTTCAGCTCTAAATATGCACATTTTCGAACAAAACATAAGTGTATGTATAACCTGATGTTCTAGGACTGTCATCTGATGAAGCTCATCAAGGTTAGTCAAAAATTATATATCTTTTGCTGGTTTGTTACGATCGCTAACTTTTGCCTTGAATCAATGCTGTTGTGTGTTTGGCTATTGTAGTAAGCTAATATAACGCTATATTGTGTTTTCGCTGTAAAACACTTAAAAAATCGGAAATATTGGCTGTATTCACAAGATCTTTGTCTTTCATTTGCTATACAACATGTATTTTTCAGAAATGTTTTATGATGAGTATTTATGTATTTCACATTGGTGTCTGTAATTACTCTGGCTGCTTCGGTGCTTTTTGTGACGGTAGCTGTGATGGTAGCTGCAATGTAAAACTGATTTATACCTGAAATATGCACATTGTTCGAACAAAACATAGATTTATTGTATAACATGTTATAAGACTGTCATCTGATGAAGTTGTTTCTTGGTTAGTTTGGTTGGTTCTAGGTTAGTTTGGGGGTTTTGTGCAAGCTACCTGTGCTGTGAAAAATGTCTGTGCTTTTTTCTATTTGGAGGTGAGCTAACATACAGTGGGGAGAACAAGTATTTGATACACTGCCGATTTTGCAGGTTTTCCTACTTACAAAGCATGTAGAGGTCTGTAATTTTTATCATATGTACACTTCAACTGTGAGAGACGGAATCTAAAACAAAAATCCAGAAAATCACATTGTATGATTTTTAAGTAATTAATTTGCATTTTATTGCATGACATAAGTATTTGATACATCAGAAAAGCAGAACTTAATATTTGGTACAGAAACCTTTGTTTGCAATTACAGAGATCATACGTTTCCTGTAGTTCTTGACTAGGTTTGCACACACTGCAGCAGGGATTTTGGCCCACTCCTCCCTACAGATCTTCTCCAGATCCTTCAGGTTTCGGGGCTGTCGCTGGGCAATACGGAGTTTCAGCTCCCTCCAAAGATTTTCTATTGGGTTCAGGTCTGGAGACTGGCTAGGCCACTCCAGGACCTTGAGATGCTTCTTACGGAGCCACTCCTTAGTTGCCATGGCTGTGTGCTTCGTATCGTTGTCATGCTGGAAGACCCAGCCACGACCCATCTTCAATGCTCTTACTGAGGGAAGGAGGTTGTTGGCCAAGATCTCGCGATACATAGCCCCATCCATCCTCCCCTCAATACGGTGCAGTCGTCCTGTCCCCTTTGCAGAAAAGCATCCCCAAAGAATGATGTTTCCACCTCCATGCTTCACGGTTGGGATGGTGTTCTTGGGGTTGTACTCATCCTTCTTCTTCCTCCAAACACGTCGAGTGGAGTTTAGACCAAAAAGCTCAATTTTTGTCTCATCAGACCACATGACCTTCTCCCATTCTTCCTCTGGATCATCCAGATGGTCATTGGCAAACTTCAGACGGGCCTGGACATGCCCTGGCTTGAGCAGGGGGACCTTGCGTGCGCTGCAGTATTTTAATCCATGACGGCATAGTGTGTTACTAATGGTTTTCTTTGAGACTGTGGTCCCAGCTCTCTTCAGGTCATTGACCAGGTCCTGCCGTGGAGTTCTGGGCTGATCACTCACCTTCCTCATGATCATTGATGCCCCACGAGGTGAGATCTTGCATGGAGCCCCAGACCGAGGATGATTGACAGTCATCTTGAACTTCTTCCATTTTCTAATAATTGCGCCAACAGTTGTTGCCTTCTCACCAAGCTGCTTGCCTATTGTCCTGTAGCCCATCCCAGCCTTGTGCAGGTCTACAATTTTATCCCTGATGTCCTTACACAGCTCTCTGGTCTTGGCCATTGTGGAGAGGTTGGAGTCTGTTTGATTGAGTGTGTGGACAGGTGTCTTTTATACAGGTAACGAGTTCAAACAGGTGCAGTTACTACAGGTAATGAGTGGAGAACAGGAGGGCTTCTTAAAGAAAAACTAACAGGTCTGTGAGAGCCGGAATTCTTACTGGTTGGAAGGTGATCAAATACTTATGTCTTGCAAATTAATTACTTAAAAATTATACAATGTGATTTTCTGGATTTTTGTTTTAGATTCCGTCTCTCACAGTTGAAGTGTACCTATGATAAAAATTACAGACCTCTACATGCTTTGTAAGTAGGAAAACC
Organism: Salvelinus fontinalis; assembly: GCF_029448725.1. Lineage (NCBI taxonomy): Eukaryota > Metazoa > Chordata > Actinopteri > Salmoniformes > Salmonidae > Salvelinus > Salvelinus fontinalis. The sequence continues at coordinate 178,904 of NW_026600232.1, forward strand.
TGCAAAATCGGCAGTGTATCAAATACTTGTTCTCCCCACTGTAAATATACGTGGTGTTTTCCCTGTAAAACATTTAAAAAATCGGACATGTTGGCTGGATTCACAAGATGTGTATCTTTCATTAGCTGTATTGGACTTGTTAATGTGTGAAAGTTAAATATAAAAAAAAAAAGTATTTTGAATTTCGCGCCCTGCACTTGAAGTGGCTGTTGTCATAAGTGTACCGGCACCGCCCTGCAGCCCAAAGAAGTTAATCAATGCTGTTGTTTTTCCTTGATTGGTCCTCAATTAAAATTAATTCAAGCAATCCAATCAGAGAGCGAAATATGCAAATCTATGTCGCTCAGCCCGCCTATTTTTTATATCGGGACAATGTGAGAAGAAGTGAGCGGAGTCAGAGGATGCTAACTATTTGTGAAAAGATTAAATGGAATTTCAGATTTCAAATGAGAGAATTGGGTTTTCATAAGGGTAAAGCTCTGCTCACTCAGTGGCCCGCCCATGTGAAGAGACATTGTTTGTAAACTATGAAACATGTCCTCTCTCCACCCACCATATAAAGTCCTTGACGAAAATGTAACCTTCTGTTCCGAGGACGTGAGGACGACGGTCCCACGTTAAAAGGACAAACATGTCAACTACAGAACTAAGCCAACCTCAGCGTGAGCTTTGGTTGCGAATGGTATGAACTTTGAACTCTTATTCAGTACAGAAGTGATACCTCCTAGCCATTGAGTTAGCAGCGGCCGCTGTAAACGTGGGCTAGGAAAGGACGGATGACAGATCCATTCTAACACACAACGACAATGCTACAACAATCCAGTTTACCACCAGAGACATTCTTCCGAGGACAGGAAGATCTCTGTTGGGCAACACGGCCTTCCATCTACAACCAACATATTGAGGCGCAGCTCAGAACAAATATTTGTTGCATTTTCCTTTTCCAAATGGCCGGTTATTTGGAATGCATAAGATTCTGTATTTACGACAGCATAGCTTCTCCCTTTGTTCTTCTGTCCTCCCGCGCTTTCATTCAAGCCCAACCCCCTCTCTTTGTGTAACCAGCCATCATACAGGTTCCGTCTCCCAGGGACGTTTTCTTGTAGGACATAATTAGTAATCAATGTATGATCCATTCTGTGTGATTAGTTAGGTATTTAGTAAATAAATAATTAAACCAAAGTTTGTATTGCTGATTCAACTTGTTAGCCAGGGTTCGTGAAGATAACCAGGAATTCTACGATGTTCAGATGAGACTGAAACAAGGTGACGATTGAATATTGACTGCTATTTATGTAAAAGATGACCAGGTCTTTAAGAGTTTATTCGGAAGATAACAGCTCTATAAACATTATTTCGTGGTGCCCTGACTTTCTAGTTAATTACATTTACATGATTAGCGTAATCAGGTAATATTAATTACAGATAAATGATTTTATAGAATAGCATGTCATAATCCGGCATAGCCAAAGACACGACAGTAGCCTGTTATTCATATATAGTCTAATGTAGCCTGTTATCCATATATAGTCTAATGTAGCCTGTTATCCACATATAGTCTAATGTAGCCTGTTATCCATATATAGTCTAATGTAGCCTGTTATCCATATATAGTCTAATGTAGCCTGTTATCCATATATAGTCTAATGTAGCCTGTTATCCATATATAGTCTAATGTAGCCTGTTATCTATATATAGTCTAATGTAGCCTGTTATCCATATATAGTCTAATGTAGCCTGTTATCCATATATAGTCTAATGTAGCCTGTTATCCATATATGGTCTAATTGTCAAATTTTAAATCAAATCAATCAAATCAAATGTATCTATTAAGCCCTTCTTAAATCAGCTGATATCTCAAAGTGCTGTACAGAATCACATCCTAAAACCCCAAACAGCAAGCAATGCAGGTGTAGAAGCACGGTGGCTAGGAAAAACTCCCTAGAAAGGCCAGGACCTAGGAAGAAACCCAGAGAGGAACCAGGCTATGAGGGGTGGCCAGTCCTCTTCTGGCTTCGCAGGGTGGAGATTATAACAGAACATGGCCAAGATGTTCAAATGTTCATAGATGACCAGCAGGGTCAAATAATAATAATCACGGTGGTTGTTGAGGGTGCAACAGGTCAGCACCTCAGGAGTAAATGTCAGTTGGCTTTTCATAGCCGATCATTTAGAGTATCTCTACCGCTCCTGCTGTCTCTAGAGAGTTGAAAGCAGCAGGTCTGGGACAGGTAGCACGTCCGGTGAACAGGTCAGGGTTCCATAGGCGCAATGCAGCCTGTTATCTACAGTGGGGCAAAAAAGTATTTAGTCAGCCACCAATTGTGCAAGTTCTCCCACTTAAAAAGATGAGAGAGGCCTGTAATTTTCATCATAGGTACACTTCAACTATGACAGACAACATGAGAAAAAAAATTCCAGAAAATCACATTGTAGGAGTTTTTATGAATTTATTTGCAAATTATGGTGGAAAATAAGTATTATTTTATTATTATTATTATTCAGTAATCTATATATAGTCAATGTGTGCAGTAATCTATATATAGTCTAATGTAGCCTGTTACCATATATAGTCTAATTTAGCCTGTTATCTATACATATTCTAATGTGTCTAAAATAGGTAATAATGTATACTTTGACAATAAAACCAGCTTGATTATGGTATTAATATTATTTTTCATCAAGGCAATTGCGCAATAATGCCTGACAGCAATACAAAGTAGATCATTTGAACATATCAAGCGCAACTTGGTCCAAGAGCAATACACATTAAAAAGCTGTTAACAGTAGTATCCATATTAGTCACGGAGAAAAGTACATTAGGTATTCAAAAAATCTGGAAATAGCAAAATCCCATAGAAAAAAATCTGGAGCATATTTACTATGGATAGTAAACAAATATGTACACACGAAAAGATTGCTATTTATGTTATAAAAAAACTGTAAATGGCAAAATCCCACAGAAAAGAGTAGAAGCATAATCTATCCCATTTATTATCAATCTACATCATTATAATATCAAGGAATGATTGTTCAAATCCAGCATTTTCTTCATTACTAATGGTCTGGAAAATCTTCTAGATATGATAGCAATACGATAGCAGGAGAATAGAGGTGTAAGGCCTTCCTTTAGTTTGGTGTTGAAGATCTACAGTCCATGTTCTGTAGTGGTTCTCTTCAGTCCATGTTCTGTGGTGGTTCTCTTCAGTCCAGGTTATGTGGTGGTTCTCTTCAGTCCGTGTCACTGTTAGGGTTAGGATGGACTCTGTGGAGCGAGAGAGAGGCAGAGGGAGGGACATTCTCAATACTGTATAAAATACAAATACATAGATTAATTTATAATATTAAATTACTGCCAGAGTGTCGTAGTCAGGGGACATGGTTATCGTGTTCAGAGCTGTGTTCATGACACGATTGGGTCAGGATGGACACTCTGTGGAGCCGAAGGTTGAGAAGTAACTGATATAATCACCTGTGTGTTTGCTGTGGAATCACATCCTCCTGTGCATTTCCTGTAAAGAGGGACAGAGTGAATTCTGCTCTCTACTGACCTCTAGTGGAAGGTGTTATGTTACCAATACAATTTTGCGGTTAAGATCGTTGCGCCAGGAACCAAACTGTAAATGGTTCGACTCTCCCAGTCGACTAAGTAACAAAATCTGTCGATGTCCTCTTGTACAAGGCACTTAACCCTAATTGCTACTGTAAGTTGCTCTGGATAAGAGCATCTGCCAAATGACTTAAAGGCAAATGTAGAATGAATGAATTAGTTAATATGGAGTTAATAACAGATCAGAGTGCTAAGGTGTATTAATCATAAAAATATGCATTTTCTCCTCACCTGAGCGACATGCAGCAAACGAGACAGAGGATGACAACCAGAACAACCACTATGATTTCTGATGTTTGTTTCTCTAAATTAAAATATGGAAGATACGAGTGCTGGCATGTTATAATCTCTAAATAAACTTAGTGCAGGACAATAATACAATATTTGATAAGTGCTCATTGCAAATTATTACATTATTTAATTATTACAAAAGATGATAAGCCAAAGTATAATTCTTAATATTAGCTTGAAATGTAATTTTGTGTTGAAATATATAAGATGAATCTTCACCTGGTAAAAAGATCATCAGAGCTGTAGAGTTCCTAGATCCTCTTCTATTCCAGGCCTCACAGTGGTAATGTCCATTGTCCTTAGACTGGAAGTTACTTATGTTGTAGATCTCTCCAAATCCATTTAGAAAAGTCTCATTTTGAAAGTACCAGGTGTATTTGTCCACAGGTGGGTTGGCATCACTGCTGCAGGTCAGAATTACTGAACTGCCCTCCACTATTCCACCAGAGGGACTGACTGACACTGAGGTGTCCTTTGGGCCATCTGGTGGATAATATGTAACAACATTGTAAATAGTGTTTTACTTGTGATTTGAATATGAATTTAAATGTGATCCTCTGATCAAAAGATGAGGTTAGGTGTACTAACATTGAACGTCCACAGACACAGAAGAAGAATTGAGACGTCCATATTTATTCTCAGCCTCACAGTAGTATTCTCCTCTGTCCCCAGAGCTGATGGTCGTGAAATTGTATGTCTTTTCAGATCCTGTCAGTGAAGATCCATTCTTCTTGTACCAGATGTATTTGTCCACAGGTGGGTTGGCATCACTGCTGCAGGTCAGAGTCACTGAACTGTCCTCCACTATTTCACCAGAGGGACTGACTGACACTGAGTTGTTCTTTGGGCCATCTGGTAAAGGATCATTTGTCAGAGGGTCAGGACTGTAGTTTATTTACAAATGACCTGTTATGTCAAACATGTATAATCTGTTAAATCAGAGAACTATTTAAAACTCTAACTAAGGCATTCAAACACTGAGCTGTACTTTACTCACACTTCACATCCATGTTTATGGTCCTAGACCTGTCTGTCCCCATCTCATTCTGGGACTCACAGTAGTACTCTCCACTGTCAGATGACTGGATTTGATTGAAGACATGCTGTGGTCCTGTCATACTCTGATAGTCACCTCCATTCTTCTTGTACCACCAGGTGTAACTCTGCACAGGTGGGTTGGCATCACTGCTGCAGGTCAGATTCACTGAACTGCCCTCCACTATTTCACCAGAGGGACTGACTGACACTGAGGTGTTCTTTGGTTTATCTGATGTAAAATATGAATATCCCAAAGTGGTAATTCACAATACTTTCATAATAATTATAATAACTTAAAGTAATTTAGACAATGAGTAAAAAAAGCATTTTTGTTCTGTAATGATTGATAAAGTAAGACATGTCTATTTTGCCTGAATTCATGATACTTGCTAAGTAGAATACTGTACTATTGTACTGTACTCACACACTGCAGGAGAGCTGAGATCCTCATGGCCTTTTACAGCACAGTAGTAGCTGTCTACAGCATTAGGGAGGACTGAATAGGGGGAAGTATTCTCAGTTACTATCTGTCCGTTCTTGTACCAGATGTAGGGGGGGTTACCCGTCAGAGGACAGTTGGTGGTGCTACAGGTCAGTGTCTTCCATTTTGAAATCTGTGAATAAGGAGTCACCTTCACCTGCACATCTGGAGTAGACAACATCAACCTGAATCACCTGTTGTCTAGTGTCATCACATGATACAATACATTCTCAAACAGATCAATAAAGACATTACAATTGCTATATAGACATAGTATCATATTATTTTGTATTTCATAAATACAAAACCAAAAACAATTTCCCTGAACTAAATGTAATTCAACAGTTTAGCTATATTGAACGCAACTTTACCTGTGACAGACAGAGTGATTCCAGGATCACCAGAATATTTCCCTCCAGTCTGATCTGTTATAAATCTGAACCAGTACGTAGCTGCGTCACTCTCTCTCAGGTCTGTGATTGTCAGAGTGCAGTTATTCTTGTTATCTCTATGATACGTCACATGACCTTTATAGTCTGGGTCATCACTCAGACTAACAGGATTCCCCTCAGCATCAATTTTAGTGAACCAGAGGGTTGTTGTGACTGTACCACTGGGATATGTGTAAGAGCAGGACATGTTCACTGTTGACCCCTTCAAGGCACAGATACTCTGAGTGGTGTATGTCACACTCCAGCCATCCTGACCCAGTACCACTATAACACAGTCACAAAACACAATGGTATCAGAATTAAGCCCAGGTCTATTGGCTCACAGTAAAAGTAGGATTTGTCAACACTTTGTTGCTGAGTTGTGTGTGAATGGAAAACACAGATAAGCATCACTCAGTGAGGTGTGAAAGATAACTATTTAAAGAACACACCAGAATATCATTATGATTCTTCTCCTTTTAGTAATGTCTGTTAATTAAACAGAGCAAATAAAAGTTATGAATGAGACCATACCTGCTACAGACCAGAGAAAGACCACCAACACACTTCCTGCTGTTCTCAAGGCCATTGTTGCATCTCCCACCCTGCAGTCTTAGAAACATAAACAACAACTCACTCTATAGCTGGTGAATAACTCCACCTGATACATTGAAATAGAAACTGTAAATGGGGTACAGGGCCTCATTACTGAAAATGAACCAGGCTCATATTGTGTTGTGTTGTATTGTGCTATATGGTTGTCTATGTGAATACTGTCTGTCTGTTAGTCTATATCACTATTTTTTTAATGTGTGTGATGTGTTGCATTTCTGTCTACATCTGTCTATTTAACACTCCTGCTGTGTTCCGGTCTAATTGGACCGATGTACAAGTTTTCTATCTAAAAAATGTAGTTCATTTAATCTGATTGTCATAAGCTTCCATGACTTTGTCCACACAGGGCATCTGAACACACACAATACATTTGGATGATTTTCATTACATTTTGGGTGTTTTATTTAACTTTTGTACACCTGTGGTGTTCCCAGATAAAAATGAGAAATGAATGTGTGAGACTACAATTAGTGTATAAAATGGAGTTCAGGCACATGCCCATTCATCAGATGGACACACTTCCTCTCCCAGACCCCCACATGCGTTTGTTTGAGCGCACACACACACACACACACACACACACACACACACACACACACACACACACACACACACACACACACACACACACACACACACACACACACACACACACACACACACACACACACACACACACACACACACACACACACACACACACCTCACTCCCCTTCTTGGTTTTCATGGCAACCCCCACGGGAATCTTTCGCCAATAGAATCTTTCCCCCATGGGAACCACACCTGTTGGCATTCTAACAAACAGTCGCAACATTGTTTCGATAATATATAGAACTTTTCTCGTAGCTCTGGTATATAAAGCTTTTTTGAGGCCTTGCTCACAATTCATTCTGTGGCATCACAATGACCAAACGATATACTGTATGTGAGGCTCTTGATCATATCTTTGATCATGCCACTGGTGAGGATGAGAGAGTCCTTGTTAAACTTTGACACAAAGTAGTCTGTGATAAATAGCACAATATGTTTCATCTGAGTATTTGTCATAGTCAAAATAATCCATACATTATGCATTTTTACTCAAAAACGTGTTGTATGAGCTCTGGTCAATGAGGCCTGCAGGCCATAAATAGCAAATAGAAGTTCAAAACTTGTAATGTTCACAAGAACTTAAGTTGATAAAAAGATGTAACACAACATTAGGTGATAATATACGTGTTATTATGGATTTATAATCAGCTATAATGAGTTGGTCATTTTGGAGCGGGAACACAGAATGAATGAACATGAAACAAACACAAAAGGAGGAGGGTTAAGATGACATGCTGTATGATGAGTCATCATCATCACCATCACCACCATCATCACAATCAGAATAATCAACAACAACAATCACTTATTGAACAGATCAGTAGAACTGTAAACACTTATTTCTACATTGATTGTTCTGAAGCTGTTTTATTCTCAGAACCCCAGATATAGAAGGATATATGTTCAATCCTCTACGGTCCGTCGAGCTGTACAGCAGCCTAAAGACTGACCACCAGGCTCAATGATAGCTCCTATCCCCAAGCTGTGAGGCTAAACAGCAAGTGACTCACAAACACTCACACATGCGTACACACACACACACACACACACACACACACACACACACACACACACACACACACACACACACACACACACACACACACACACACACACACACACACACACACACACACACACACACACACACACACAAAGGCTCACACATGCACTGTATTGCATCACAAATTGCTATAATAATGTTTAGTGTATCTATGCATTTAATTCAAGGCTGTAATAATGTTTATCTAGTGTATCTCTGCATTTAACTAAAGTCATATGATGTACTGATGAGAACACTTCTACTAGAACACTTCCTCTTTGTCTACGTGACTGAGCCTTGGTTTCGGACTTACAGACAAAGTGCTGTTATTCCATATTTAGCAGTTGACTGAATTAAGCTGTAAGAGACGAGCAGGACAAATGGTTTTGGTTTCTTTCAGAACAGTGTAGAGACAATGAGCATTGAGAAAGGGCACAACATTTCTTAACAAGCACCTCAGCACAGGCCAACCACAGTTTCTCAGTTCCATAGTCCTTTAAGGTCACCAACCAGTACTTCCTCACTGCTGTTGTTCTGTTTGTCACACCACCCAAAGGGGGGCTGTACTTTTCTAATATAATCTGACACCCAACTCTTCTTCGTTGGTCTCTTAACCTATACAATTGATGTGTCTGTTAACCGGTCCTTATTGCAATAATAAATAAAGATTGATTGTGTTGGATTCAACATTTTGAACATTAAGATATTAAAGACATGATAGATCAGACACAGAGTATATAAAGGAGTGAGGAGTGAGATCTGTAGAAAGACAGAGTGGCTGTGGAATGTGCTGGCTGGACGGGAGGAGATCAAAGGATTGCTATAAGGGAGACAGATGGACATCTGTGTATTAGGTGAAGGAGGGGTTGAGGTTAGGAGGTGAGTTCAGATCCCCTGAAGGGAGTAATAAGGGTTTAGTATCTTGTCACCCTCTTCCTGTAGAACCATAAGATGTAAGGGTTGGAGAGAAGGAGGAGTGTCTTAAGTGGGATGTATATATCTGTGATGTGAGAAATGTTGGGTTGTCTGAATGCAGCTGTACAGAACCTTTGGGCAGAAAACAACTTTGTTAAAGCTTCTCTAGTGTCCGTGAGTTATTCACTCTGAAAAACAAGAACCTATCAATTGTTTGAAGAAACAACAAAGTCACTCACACTTGATTAGAATTTCCACAACAACACACACAATCGCATCCTACACAGTATAGATGTCAACCCTACTCCCTATCAGTCTGGTCCTGAAAGGCACTCAGATAAATCCACTGTGTCTCTCTCTCACTCTCACACACACACACACACACACACACACACACACACACACACACACACACACACACACACACACACACACACACACACACACACACACACACACACACACACACACACACACACACACACACACACATACATACACACACACACACACACACACACACACACACACACACACACACACACACACGCACATACACACACACACACACGCACATACACACACACACACACTGCTATGTTACAATCATCATCTCATCCCTATGTAGATTAACACTCCTACACTGAGACACTTTATGAATACTGACCCTGATGTAACAACCAAAACACAGCTCAAAACATAACAATAAGTAAAATGATACATTACCCTCAAGAATATAAACTAATGACTAAAAACAAATTACCCAAAACTATATTTCAAGATATTGTCAAGAGTACTTACAGAGTGAAGTGAAGGGGAGAGGTCTTGTACAGTGAGTCAACTTACTGGTAATGAGTGGCAACTGCTAGTAAGTATCAGTTCTGTGATTGAAACATTTTGAAAGTAGTCAGAACACAAGTAGCTGATACAGAACTGTCCTTCCTCTTTAAGTCATTAATATGCAAGAGGACCAACATGTCAGAAAAGGGAGGTTACTGTATTAAAATTGGCCCTACATTTCTAAAATGGACAAAATGTCCCCCATTTCCACTTTTATTTAAATACTGCACCATGTTAACAATATGTTGACTATTCTATATGGAATGTTTATAATATCTTAAAATGTGTTGCCTTGTCCCTCTGAGTTCTACATGGAACAGGTCAAAGTTCAATTTACATTTGGTCAGTTTGTCACGACTTCTGCCGAAGTCGTTGCCTCTCCTTGTCCGGGCGGTGTTCGGCGGTCGACTTCACCGGTCTTCTAGTCATCATCGATCCATTTTTCATTTTCCATTGGTTTTGTCTTGTCTTCCCACACACCTGTTGTCAATCCCATTCATTACCTGTTGTGTATTTAACCCTCTGTTTCCCTTCATGTGTTTGTCAGAGATTGTTCGTTGTCATGTGTTGTGTTAATTGTGTATAGGTGTGCGACGGGTCTTCGTACCCAGATTTGTTTTATATTTTTTAAGTGAGTGTTATGGAGCAGATTACTAGGACTTTAATTAAAGTACTCCATTCTACACTCTATTTGACTCTCCTGCGCCTGACTTCCTCTGCCACTTATACACGCCATTGTGACAGAATCTCTGACCATAAAAAATGAAGTCAGCAGGAGGAAGCACTTCACTAATGGAGGTTGAGGAACGCGTCCTGGAACACGCGGCGGAGATTGACAGTCTGTGCGCTGCCATGGATCGCATTGTCCAGAGTATGGATCGCTGGGAGAGACAGGGAGCGTGTCCAGTACCTCCACCACCCCCTGGAATTCCTTCAAACGTTTTTTCCCCTCCGGAACAGAACAGGATCCAGTTATCCCTACCCACGGGATACAATGGAGATACTGCCAGCTGCCAGGGTTTTCTCCTAAAACTGAACTTGTATCTGGCCACGGTCTCTCCAGTACCATCAGACCGTGAGAAAAGCTTCGCCCTCATCTCCTGCCTTACCGGGAAAGCCCTGGAGTGGGCCAACGCTGTGTGTGGAGAGGATAAGGCGTTGGACCATTTTGAGGAGCTCATCTGCCATTTCCGGAAGGTATTCGACCACCCATCCGAAGGCAGAGCAGCAGGTGAGCTCCTCTATCATCTGAGGCAGGGGAAGAGGAGTGCTCAGGAGTTCGCGTTGGAGTTTAGGACTTTGGCTGCCGGCGCTGGATGGAGCGACAGGGCCCTGATCAACCACTACCGTTGTAATCTACGCGAGGACGTCCGTCGGGAGCTGGCCTGTAGAGACACCACCCTCAACTTCGACCAACTGGTGGATATGTCCATCAGGCTGGACAACATGCTGGCTACTCGGGGACGTCTAGATCGGGGTCTGGTTGTTCCATCCTCCCGCACTCTCTCTCCCGAACCTATGGAATTGGGAGGGATGGTGCGCAGGGAGACCGGAGGGGGTACCCGCTCGAGCACCATCTATGATCGCAGAGATCACACTGCTGATCGGTGCCGGGTTGGTTCCTCTGGGAATAGAGAAGGCAGGCAGGGCACTCTGGCATCACCCCAGGTGAGTAGGCACCATTCTCATCCAGAGCCCTCTGTTGCACTTATGTTTGTCTCTGTCACTTTTCCGGATTTTTCCCTGCAGTCCCAGTATAAGGCGCTAGTAGATTCAGGCGCGGCTGGAAATTTCATTAATAAAAATTTAGCTCATAGTTTAGGGCTTCCTATTGTGTCTGTGGATATGCCTGTTCCTATTCATGCCTTAGATAGTCGACCATTAGGGTCAGGTTTTATCAGGGAGGTCACTGCACCGTTGAATATGATAACGCAGGAGGGTCACAAGGAGAAGATTAGTCTTTTCCTTATTGATTCCCCTGCGTATTCTGTGGTGCTAGGTCTACCCTGGTTAGCGTGTCATAACCCCACTGTTTCTTGGCCACAGAGGGCTCTCACGGGGTGGTCGCGAGAGTGCTCAGGTAGGTGTTTAGGGGTTTCCGTTGGTGCTACTACGGTGGAAAGTCCAGACCAGGTCTCCACCGTGCGCATTCCCCCTGAATATGCCGATTTGGCACTCGCCTTCTGTAAAAAGAAGGCGACTCAATTATCACCCCATCGACAGGGGGATTGTGCGATAGATCTCCTGGTAGACGCTGCATATCCCAGGAGTCATGTGTATCCTCTGTCGCAAGCGGAGACAGTGGCTATGGATAATTATATCTCTGAATCCCTGCGTCAGGGGTTCATTAAGCCATCCATTTCACCCGCCTCTTCGAGTTTCTTTTTTGTGAAGAAGAAGGATGGCGGTTTACGCCCGTGCATTGATTATCGAGACCTTAATAAAATCACGGTAAAATATAGTTACCCGCTACCTTTGATCAATACAGTAATGGAGTCAATGCGCGGGGCCCGCTTCTTCACAAAATTGGATCTCAGGAGTGCGTACAATCTGGTGCGTATTAGGAGGGGTGATGAGTGGAAGACGGCATTTAGCACCACCTCAGGTCATTATGAGTACCTGGTCATGCCATATGGGTTGATGAATGCTCCATCAGTCTTCCAATCGTTTGTAGATGAGATCTTCAGGGACCTGAACGGGCAGGGTGTAGTGGTGTATGTCGATGATATTTTGATATACTCTGCTACACGCGCTGAGCATGTGTCCTTGGTGCGCAGGGTGCTTGGTCGCCTGTTGGAGCATGATTTATATGTCAAGGCTGAGAAATGCTTGTTCTTCCAACAATCCATCTCCTTCCTAGGGCATCAGATTTCCACTTCAGGAGTGGAAATGGAGAGCGACCGCATTACAGCCGTGCGTAATTGGCCGACTCCAACCACGGTTAAGGAGGTGCAGCGTTTTTTAGGGTTTGCCAATTACTACCGGAGATTTATCCGGGGTTTTGGTCAGGTTGCAGCTCCCATTACCTCACTGCTAAAGGGGGGACCGGTGCGCTTGCAGTGGTCGGCCGAGGCGAATAGGGCTTTTGGTAAACTGAAGGCTCTGTTTACCTCGGCGCCTGTGTTGGCTCATCCGGATCCCTCTTTGCCATTCATAGTAGAGGTGGACGCATCCGAAGCTGGGATAGGAGCAGTGCTCTCTCAGCGTTCGGGTGTGCCACCGAAGCTTCGCCCCTGTGCTTTCTTTTCGAAGAAGCTCAGCCCGGCGGAACGTAACTATGATGTGGGGGACCGAGAGCTGTTAGCTGTCGTAAAAGCCTTGAAGATGTGGAGGCATTGGCTTGAGGGGGCTAATCACCCTTTTCTCATCTGGACTGACCACCGCAATCTGGAGTACATCCGGCAGGCGAAGAGACTAAATCCTCGCCAGGCAAGGTGGGCCATGTTTTTCACTCGTTTTGTGTTTACGCTTACTTACAGACCAGGCTCCCAGAACGTCAAGGCAGACGCATTGTCTCGGCTGTATGACACAGAGGAGCGACCCATGGATCCCACTCCCATACTCCCAGAGTCGTGTTTGGTGGCGCCAGTAGTGTGGGAGCTGGACGCGGACATTGAGCGGGCGTCACGTGCAGAGCCCTCTCCTCCTGAGTGTCCAGCTGGTCGTCTGTACGTTCCGTCTGCTGTCCGCGACCGATTGATCTATTGGGCTCACACATCACCCTCCTCTGGTCATCCTGGGATAGGTCGGACGATGCGCTGTCTTGATGGGAGGTACTGGTGGCCCACTTTAGCTAAGGACGTGAGGATTTATGTTTCCTCCTGTTCGGTGTGCGCCCAGTGCAAGGCTCCTAGACACCTGCCTAGAGGTAAGCTTTTACCTTTACCCGTTCCTCAACGGCCGTGGTCGCACCTGTCAGTGGATTTTGTGACTGATCTTCCACCTTCACAGGGTTACACCACGATCCTGGTCGTTGTGGATCGGTTCTCTAAGTCCTGTCGTCTTCTCCCTTTGCCCGGTCTCCCTACGGCCTTACAAACTGCGGAGGCTCTGTTTACACATGTTTTCCGGCATTATGGGGTGCCTGAGGATATAGTGTCTGATCGGGGTCCCCAGTTCACGTCAAGGGTCTGGAAGGCGTTCATGGAACGTCTGGGGATCTCGGTTAGTCTTACCTCAGGTTTTCACCCCGAGAGTAATGGGCAGGTGGAGAGAGTTAACCAGGATGTGGGCAGGTTTCTGCGGTCCTATTGCCAGGACCGGCCAGGGGAGTGGGCGAAGTTCGTGCCCTGGGCAGAGATAGCCCAGAACTCGCTACGTCACTCCTCCACTAACCTTACCCCTTTTCAATGTGTATTAGGGTATCAGCCGGTTCTGGCTCCTTGGCATCATAGTCAGACCGAAGCTCCTGCGGTGGACAATTGGTTTCGGCACGCTGAGGAAACTTGGGAGGCAGCCCACGTCCACCTTCAGCGTGCCATAAGGCGCCAGAAAATTGGCGCAGACCGTCGCCGCAGTGAGGCCCCGGTGTTCGTACCAGGGGACAGGGTCTGGCTCTCGACCCGAAACCTGCCCCTCCGCCTGCTCTGCCGGAAGCTGTGTCCGCGGTTTGTGGGGCCGTTTAAAGTCCTGAGGAGAGTGAACGAGGTATGTTATAGATTACAACTGCCCATTAATTACCGTATTAACCCCTCGTTCCATGTGTCTCTCCTCAGGCCGGTGGTGGCTGGCCCTCTCCAGGAGGCTGAAGTGCGTGAAGTTCCTCCGCCTCCTCTAGATATCGAGGGGGTCCCGGCGTACGCTATTCGATCCATTTTGGATTCGAGACGTCGGGCGAGGGGCCTTCAGTACCTCGTGGACTGGGAGGGGTACGGGCCGGAGGAGAGATGCTGGGTTCCGGTGGAGGACGTTTTAGATCCTTCTATGTTAAAAGAATTCCACCGCCTCCATCCGGATCGCCCTGCACCTCGCCCTCCGGGTCGTCCCCGAGGCCGGTGTCGACGCGCTGCTGGAGCCGCGCGTCAGGGGGGGGTAATGTCACGACTTCTGCCGAAGTCGTTGCCTCTCCTTGTCCGGGCGGTGTTCGGCGGTCGACTTCACCGGTCTTCTAGTCATCATCGATCCATTTTTCATTTTCCATTGGTTTTGTCTTGTCTTCCCACACACCTGTTGTCAATCCCATTCATTACCTGTTGTGTATTTAACCCTCTGTTTCCCTTGATGTGTTTGTCAGAGATTGTTCGTTGTCATGTGTTGTGTTAATTGTGTATAGGTGTGCGACGGGTCTTCGTACCCAGATTTGTTTTATATTTTTTAAGTGAGTGTTATGGAGCAGATTACTAGGACTTTAATTAAAGTACTCCATTCTACACTCTATTTGACTCTCCTGCGCCTGACTTCCTCTGCCACTTATACACGCCATTGTGACACAGTTCCATGATGTCATTCATTCTATTCTACAAACACATTCAATGTACACTCATCATCAGCTGTATCAAAGGGGGGGACAAACCCTGAAATGACCCGCCTTTGGTGTCTACAACATGGTTGTTGTAGAGGCAGTTGCCTGGGAAACGCCCCCCTCAAGATTCTAATGATGACATCATCTCCATCATATGGCATCAATGATGACATGCTTCACAGCTCAGGCCGAGGGAGAGGGGGAAGGAAATCAGAGGAGCACTCCTCTTCGCTTTGACACTTCACACACTCATACTGTGTGTCCAGTATGCTGTCTGTGCTGTGTGCCAGAGGACTACAAAAGGGGTGACACCCCCCAACACCCCATTCTATCCAAGCCTCCTGTTCCCTTTTAAAGTAGGGAGACAGTCCCTCACCCACTTCTTTAATCTTTGTATTCATTGTTCTCCTCTTCCTCCCTCTGTCATATCTGGACGGTGCATGAGGTTTTGCAAGTTGACATAATTGTACACTTGCAATCTCAACTAAAAACGAGGGCTGAGGGGCTTACGTTGTAAACTTCCCTTGCTTGGCTAATCATTTGGACCGCCCTCCAAGATGGCGACGGGGATTCCCCAAGGGCATAAGGCGAGGGTAAGTGGACGTAGGTGTGTCTTTTATGAGTTTGAACCGCAGCCCATGCATCTGTTCAACAACATCATTCAGTGACACTTCCTGTGGGTGTGGCCTAACAGAAGGGTCGCCCATATTGACCTCCACTGCCCCCCCCCCCCCCCCCCCAGCTCTATCCCAAAAACAGACTCAGTGGGGCTGTCAGGGGGGTAAAAGACACATCTCCAAGGGATCTCCTCTCTCCCATCCACCCCTAGGACCTTGACCTAGGACCTTGGTCAACAGTTAGGGGGTCAAGAGCCACGCCATGTTGGAGACCATAGCACTCATTCTATGTGACGTCACATTCTCACTAAACAATGAAGTAACCTATTCTTTAACTACTAGTTAGACAACATTTTGGACTGTTATTCTTCTAAGGACAAAAGGCTTTAAATCAAGCTTTAATCTCACTGTATGTACTGTAGTTACTGTATGTACTGTAGTCACTGTATGTACTGTAGTCACTGTATGCACTGTAGTCACTGTATGCACTGTAGTTACTGTATATACTGTAGTCACTGTATGTACTGTCGTTACTGTATGTACTATCGTCACTGTATGTACTGTCGTTACTGTATGTACTGTAGTCACTGTATGCACTGTAGTTACTGTATGTACTGTAGTCACTGTATGCACTGTAGTTACTGTATGTATTGTAGTCACTGTATGCACTGTAGTTACTGTATGCACTGTAGTTACTGTATGTACTGTAATTACTGTATGTACTGTAATTACTGTATGCACTGTAATTACTGTATGCACTGTAGTTACTGTCTGTACTGTAGTTACTGTCTGTACTGTAGTTACTGTCTGTACTGTAGTTACTGTCTGTACTGTAGTTACTGTCTGTACTGTAGTTACTGTCTGTACTGTAGTTACTGTCTGTACTGTAGTTACTGTCTGTACTGTAGTTACTGTCTGTACTGTAGTTACTGTCTGTACTGTAGTTACTGTCTGTACTGTAGTTACTGTCTGTACTGTAGTTACTGTCTGTACTGTAGTTACTGTCTGTACTGTAGTCACTGTACAATTATGCCATAACTTTGTCAATAAAGCAATTAAAAATACATATAAAAAAATCAAGCAAACTTTTACTATCTGTATCATATAATAGTAACATATGACGAAATAACATTGAATAGAAATACAATAACTATTGTTGTCAGCCTTCATATAGTCTCACAAGTTTGATGATTGTTTCAGGCATATAACATAATAAAAGAAATTGCATGGAACATGGGTTCCATTCCTGCTGGGACTTCCCATATGAAAGACTTATGCACACATGACTGTAATGACTGTGTGAATAATTTGGATAAAAGTGTCTGCTAGACGGCAGATATTATTACATACATAAACTGGGTCGTTTGTGTTAACTCAAAATGACACAACAACAAGGCTCCAGTTGAACAAAGTTTACTTCACCGTATGAACACAGTACAAGGTAGCCATTACACTCCAGGCTAGGTCCATCAACAGCAGGACTCCCCATGCAGACTCACTCCTGACAGAGTGATAGCCCCGTAATAACAGAAATATAGGGATACTTAAAACATGAACTTAATGGTTCCTGGAAGTTGATTGGCTGAACCAGCATTTCAGAAGTGTGTACTGTATATAAGATAAAATACCACGTGTATGACGCACAAATACTTTATTGCTACTATAAACTGGTGACCAATGTAATTAGACCAATAGAGTCATTTTCTGTCATCCCCATGGTATACGGTCTGATATACCACGCCTTTCAGCCAATCAGCATTCATGGCCCAAACCACCCAGTTTATAATGGCCAATATTCCACAACCTCTCAGGCCTTATGTCACATAGTTTGAATATATGGGTCCAGAAATACAAGCTTTTTGTCAAACTTGTTCTGTTCAGGTCTTCTTGTTTCTGGGTTTGTTGTGTTCAGGTCTTCTTGGTTCTGGGTTTGTTGACTGTACTGTAGATTTCAGAGGGGTCCTCCTCAGCTGCTTGTGCTGCTGCAGGTCTGAGGAGAGAGAAACAGAAATTAAACAAACCTGCATCCCAAATGGTGGCACCCTGTACCCTTTATAGTAAACTACCTTTGACCAGGCCCTATAGGGCTCAGATCAAAAGTAGTGCACTAAATAGGGAATAGGGTACCATTTAGAACTCAGTGAAAACAGTGTGTTTGCGAGATGCCGGACAAAAGGCATTATTTTTTAACCTTTCCGCGACTCCTGCCATTTCTAAAGACATCCCCCGAACAAAGAAATCACTCTCAGAGAATGAGTGCACAACTGGTAAATAGTCTCTTATAGATTCATACTGTAAGTCAGTCAGTCAGGTTGGAGGATAGCTGCCGGCAGAGACTTCTATTGCAGTAACATTGAAGGGTTCTGGTTAGTGTTACTTAGCCAGCTAGAAGGATGAAGTAAGAAGCTAATGTTAAACGGAGCCTACCTCAGCAGGAGCAACAAATACACTACTAAGTCCTTTACAGAGAGTAGGCTACTGAGAGATAGTGATGTGGCACTCAGTGGAGAGGCTGAGGCAGGCTGCAATGCAGGAAGAAGTAGAGGCGACAGAGAGAGAGGACGCAGAGGGATACGTTTTTACAGATGTTCCCAAACTTGGGGTCGGGGCCCCATGTGGGTTCCCCTAACAAAATCTGTACTCTAATCAAACAATTTAGGAACTTAAAAAAATATGTTTCAATATGAACATCTCCACAGCACCTATCGTCCCTGTAGTCCTACATTATAATACTATCAACATGCACACAATAAAGTTCTAAAAATGTCATACGATTTTGTTTTTTCTCTGATTAGTGTGTCAGTGTGAATCATTTCCCATATGTCCTCCCTTTCAGGGGTATAACCATACAACTGTATAGCTAATAGGATATGTATTTGTAGATGGACTGAGGTGAATGAACCTACTGCAGCCAAGGTGATAATAGCTGGGGTATTTTTTTGTTGATTTTGCCCCCTGAAGAGAGCTGTCTAAAGCATTCACAGCAGTGTACTGGACATCCAGATTTGGTTGTAAACAAGCAAACTTCTCATTTAATGCTGTGTTCACAATGTTCTAGGATTGACTCTATGTTGTTGTAATGGCAGAATATGCTCACTGGGTGGCAGCACCGAGGCGGTTGAATTCCACAGCAGCGCATTGGACATCTTCGTCTTGTTTCTGTGGTTGAGGCAAATGGACGGTGGAGTACAGAGGCACTTCCTGGTTTTTGGAGCGAGAGCAGTGGACGCTGGCATAGTGAATGTCATCCTGGTCGTCTGTGTTCGCTGTCTGTGCTGCAGTAGGGGGCATGGCCATGCTTGAGCCATTGTCATACACAGGACTAGAGTCTCCCTGATGGAGAGAAAGAACAGACAACATGAGGAGTGGAAATGTCCCACAAAGAATACACATTAATCACAGTCATCTTCTGATTCCAACAGACTCACCTGTCCATCATCTGCTGTGTCTCTTGTGTTGGAGGTGGGTTTGGAGTTCTTCTTCCTGTTTTACACATGAATGAATGTACGAATATATCAATCAATTAATCAATGAAGTTCCTAAAGTGCAATTATATAAAAGATATGCAATCTCACTTACCTGAAACACATGAGTCCAGAGAGACAGAGGATGAGAACCAGAAAAACTACTATGATTCCTACAGCTGCAGTCAAAACTGAGGTCTGTTTCCCTAAAAGATCAAATGGACGATATGAGTACATGGCATGTCTTATAATCTAAAATCTAACATATTAAAGAATATCAACACAATACGTGTTAATATTTTGGGATCTTATAAGACTTGTGACATCATAAGCCAACACATAATTATCAACCAAAGTGTAAACAGTCAAAACACAATGATTAAGATCAGTTTGAAACCTGTCAATTTGTATTGAAGTATTGAAGATGTAACTTTACCTGCTACAATGATCATCAGAGCTGTAGAGTTCATAGACCCTCTTCCATTCTGGGCCTCACAGTAATATTATCCTCTGTCCTCAGAGATGATGTTAGTGATGCTGTAACTCTGTCCTGATGCTTTTGGTTTTGTTACGTTCTTCTTGTACCAGGTGTATTTGTCCACAGGTGGATTGGCATCACTGCTGCAGGTCAGAGTCACTGAACTGCCCTCCACTATTTCACCAGAGGGACTGACTGACACTGAGGTGTTCTTTGGGCCATCTGGTGTTGAAGATACAGATTTTTTCTACTGTATTATTGATTGTATGTTTGTTTATTCCATGTGTAATTCTGTATTGTTGTGTGTGTCGAACTGCTTTGCTTTATCTTGGCCAAGTCGCAGTTGCAAATGAGAACTTGTTCTCAACTAACCTGCCTGGTTAAATAAACCCCTCTAGGGTATGTGGGATGGTAGCGTTAAAGATACACTTGTTGTAAATCCAGCCAAAGTGTCCGATTTCAGAAAGGTTTTACGACGAAAGCACACCAAACGATTATGTTAGGTATGAGCCAAGTCACAGCTCTGGATAAGAGCGTCTGCTAAATGACTTAAATGTAAATGTAAATGTAAACACAGCCCCTCAGATTAGATTAGATGCTGAGCCCTCAGATTATGAGAAATTAAGAGAACCACCACAGAACCTGGACTGAAGAGAATCAACACAGAACCTGGCCTGTGGAGAACCATAACAGAACCTGGTCCGAAGAGAAGAGAACCACCAATGTTTTTTCCTTGTAATGTTAATTGTATATATTGATGTCAAACTACTTTTGTAATACAGCTAATTTCACTTTGGAAAAAATCGTGCCCAAATTAAACTGCTTCGTACTCAATTCTAGATCGTACAATATGCATATTATTATTACTATTGGATAGAAAACACTCAAGTTTCTAAAACTGTTTGAATTATATCTGTGAGTAAAACAGAACTCATTTGGCAGCAAACTTCCAGACAGGAAGTGAAAAATCTGAAAACGATGCTCTGTTCCAGGGCCTGCCTATTCAATTGCCGAATTTCTATGGATTTGCATGCACTGCATACGCCTTCCACTAGATGTCAACAGGCAGTGGAAGGTGGAATGGGGTGTCTAGCTTGATCTGAGGTCGAACAAGAGCTCTTGGAATGACGTGACCAGAATTTCCTTTCTCTACCTAGGCGCGGGAAGGACATCAGCATTGGCTTCTGAAAAGCGTTCGGTATAGACGGTGGATGTCTCCGGCTCTGATTTTATTTGATATATGTGTTAAAAACATCATAAAGTAGTTTTTTTAAACCGAGTTGTATCAGTTTATTCAACGTTTATTGCGAGTTTTGGAATTTTCCTTTCTATGCGTCAGGAGAATTTGGGCATGGTCGCGCCACATGGCTAGCTAAGGTTGCTAATTCGACAGGAGAAGAGGACATTCTAAAACCAAACAACGATTTATTCTGGACAAAGGACTCCTTGTACAAGATTCTGATGGAAGCTCAGCAAAAGTAGGAACCATTTATGATGTTATTTTGTATTTTTGTGTGAAATGTGTAGTCCTATTTTCCTCCCTTTTAGCGGGCGCTGTCTCGCAATAACGCAAGCTGTATGTCGTACTAAAGTTATTTAAAAAAATCTAACACAGTGGTTGCATTAAGAACTAGTGTATCTTTCATTTGCTGTACAACATGTATTTTTTAGTAAAGTTTATGATGAGTTCTTTGATTAGATTAGGTGACTGTCCAAAATATCTCCGGGGGAATGTTGTGCATTTTGGCTACGTATTCACATTGTAAAACCACGATTTGTACCTCTAAATATGCACATTTTCGAACAAAACACATATGTATTGTGTAACATGATGTTATAAGACTGTGTCACGTTCCTGACCTGTTTTCTGTTTTTGTATGTGTTTAGTTGGTCAGTGAGTGAGTTGGGGTGGGTATTCTATGTGTTGTGTTTCTATGTTGGGTTTAATGTGTTGCCTGATATAGTTCTCAATTAGAGGCAGGTGTTTGACGTTTCCTCTGATTGAGAACCATATTTAAGGTAGGCTGTTCTCACTGTTTGTTTGTGGGTGGGTGTCTTCCGTGTCCGTATATGTTACCACACGGGACTGTTTCGTTTTGTCTAAGTCTGTTCCTGTTCGTGCGTTCTTCGTTTCATGTAAGTTCTCAAGTTCAGGTCTGTTTAGTTCGTTTTGTTATTTTGTAATTTAAAGTGTGCTTCGTGTTTCGTCTTTGTTTAAATAAATCATTATGTCAACATACCTCGCTGCGTGTTGGTCCGATCCATGCTCCTCCTCGTCTGAGGAGGAGAACGAATATGACGATCGTTACAGACTGTCATCTGATGAAGTTTGTCAAGGTTAGTGAATAATTTTATATCTTTTGCTGGTTTTTGCGATCGCTACCTTTTGCTGCTAATAAATGCGTTTGTGTGTTTGGCTATTGTGGTAAGCTAATATAATGCTATATTGTGTTTTCGCTGTAAAACACTTCGAAAATCGGAAATATTGGCTGGATTCACAAGATGTTTATCTTTCATTTGCTGTACACCATGTATTTTTCATAAATGTTTTATGATGAGTTTATGTATTTCACGTTGCTCTCTGTAATTATTCTGGCTGCTTCGGTGCTATTTGTGATTGTAGCTGCAATGTAAAACTAGGATTTATACCTCAAATATGCACATTTTTCGAACAAAACATTAATGTATTGTGTAACATGTTATAAGACTGTCATCTGATGAAGTTGTTTCTTGGTTAGTGACTAATTATCTCTATTTGGTCGGTTTTGTGATAGCTACCTATGCGGTAAAAAAATTGTGAAAATATGCGGTTGAGTCTTTTGCTATTGTGGTTAGCTAATAGACAAATACCTTAACCTGTTGGGGATGGGGGCGCTGTTTAGACTATTTATGCTAATGTGGCTAATTTTTTAAACGGCTTCCCACAAAATCCTTGATCGTACAATATGCATATTATTATTATTATTGGATAGAAAACAGTCTATAG
>NW_026600232.1:203410-216358 GCF_029448725.1 Salvelinus fontinalis
AGGTTAAGTTGTATTACAAAAGTACTTTGAAAAGTTTTGGCAAAGTTTAGAGGTAATTTTTTTGATATTTTGTAGTGACATTCTTCAAAGGGGAAGCTGTTTTTTCTGGATCAAACGGGACAGATAAATGGACAATTTGGACGGAATTAATCGAACAAAAGGACCATTTGTGATGTTTATGGGACATATTGGAGTGCCAACAAAAGAATCTCGTCAAAGGTAATGCATGTTTTATACATCAGAAAGCACACCAGGAATCCCAGGTCCACAATAAATGTTTGTTTTGTTCGAAAAAATCCATTATTTATGTCCAATTGTTAGCGCGTTTGGTAAACATGTCCAAACGCTAATTCTGGTCAGCTTTATCGGACAAAAACTTCAAAATGTGATATTACCGGTCGAAGAAACATTTCAAACTAAGTACTGAATCAATCATTAGGATGTTTTTAACATATAGCTTCAATAAAGTTCCAACCGGAGTATTCTTTGTTCTCTTCGTGAGCAATGGAACGTCAGTGGCTTCCATGAAGAAAAAGCATGATCAGGAAATGGCTGCTTGATGGACACCTGACTGATTCTGCTCTCATTCTCTCCCACAACATCATAGAAGTCTCAATATAATTTCTATTGATGGTTGACACCTAGTGGAACCCCTAGGCAGTGCAACATCATTAATAGCTCAAGTGGATTTCTTTAGAGACTCTGGTGAATAAATACAGGCTAAGAATTTCTGACTTCCTGTTTTGATTTCACATCAGGATTTTGCCTGCCAATTTGAGTTCTGTTAATCTCAGACATAATTCAAACAGTTTTAGAAACTTTACAGTGTTATATCCAATACTAATAATAATATTCAAATATTAGGAACTATGACTGAGGAGCAGGCCGTTTGATATGGGCACCTTTCATCCAAGCTACTCAATACTGCCCCTTCAGCCATAAGAAGTTAATTAACTTAACTGTGTGTTTCTTTATGTGTATTTTATGGCCTAGTAAAGTCGTGTTTGCTAACTAAAACCTCCTGGTCTCTGTGTTCATCTCTGCAAGCTCAACCCAACACCACAACGATTACCACAATCTTAAATGACCGCATTTTCATGAATTTGATTATATAATCTTGAAGGCCATTAAAACACAGCTTGGGAAAAGATATGGAACTAAAGCAGTTGTGGATGTCACATTCACAGCAAATACAAACGATTGTCCCACAACTTGAACATTTTTGTATTTGAAAGCACTTAATTAACATTTGTATGAAATGTTGTTTACAAAGTCAACACTCACACACTGCAGGAGAGTGGAGATCCTCATGCCCTTTTACAGCACAGGAGTAACTGTCTGCATCACTAAAGGAGTCTGAGTACAGGCTGGAAGTGTCCTCCTTTACTTTGTGTCTGTTCTTGTACCAGATGTAGGTGGGGTTGTCAGTCAGAGTACAGGTGGTGATACAGGTCAGTGTCTTATCCTGATGTCCACCAGTCACCTTCACCTGAAGACCTGGAGAATAAACAATATCACTGTAAATCCCTTTATCACTGACTTATCACTCTAATACAAAGATGGAAGAAATCCTATGTTATACAGACTATAATACAAAACTAAGACAATTTTCCAGAACTAAATGAAATTAACAGTTTAACTATATTGAATGTAACTTTACCTGTGACCGACAGAGTGACTCCAGGAATGCCAGTATATTTCCATCCTCCAGTCTGATCTGTAAATCTGAACTTGTATGTAGCTGAGTCACTCTCTCTCAGGTCTGTGATTGACAGGGTGTGACCATTCTCTTCGTCCTTACGATACGTCACACGTCCTTTGTAGTCTGGGTCATCACTCAGACTCACATAATTCTCCTCAGCATCATATTTAGTGAACCAGAAGGTTGTTGTGACTGTACCACTGGGATATGTGTAAGAGCAGGACAGCTCTACTGTTGACCCCTTCAAGGTACAGATACTCTGAGTGGTGTAAGTCACACTCCATCCATTCTGACCCAGTACAACTGAAACAGTCACACAACACAATGGTATAAGAATTAAGCCAAGGTCTATTGACTCACACTGACAGTAAAGTTTTTCCGTACTTTGTTGCTGTAGTGTTACGGCCGTCCTCGCTGACAGAAGGTGTGGACCAAAACGCAGAGTGTTTAGTGTTCATTCTTTTAATGAAAGTCAACAAAACACTTAAATACAAAAACAACCAACGTGACAAAACCAAAACCGTCCTGTGTGGCAACAAAACCTCCACAGGAACAAACACCCACAAAACACAAGTGGAACCCAGGCTGCCTTTGTATGATTCTCAATCAGGGACAACGATTGACAGCTGTCTCTGATTGAGAATCATACCATGCCGAACACAAAATCCCAACATAGAAAATCAACCATAGACAACCCACCCAACTCACGCCCTGACCAACTAAAATAAATACAAGACAAAGGAAAACAGGTCAGGAACGTGACATGTAGTTGCTGAGTGTGAATAGAAACCACAGATAATCATCACTCAGTGAGGTGAGAATGATAACTATTTAAGTGAAGTGGAGACTCCTAACAGAACACACAAGAATAACATGTTTCTTATCCTTTTAGAAATGTATGTAGATTGACAAACAGAGCAACTAAAAGATAATGTGACCATACCTGCTACAGACCAGAGAAAGACCACCAACACTCTTCCTGCTGTTCTCAAGGCCATTGTTGCATCTCCCACCCTGCAGTCTTAGAAACATAAACAGCAACTCAAGCAATAGCTGGTGAATAACTCCACCTGATTCGTAATGGATACAATAAAGTCATAATCAACAACAACCACTTATTGAACATATCTGTAGTACTGTAAACACATATTTCTACATTGATTGTTCAGAAGCTGTTTTATTCTCAGAAGCCCAAATATAGGAACTCTCTGCGGCCCGGCAAGCTGAACACTGACCACCAATTTCAAGGATAGCTCCTATCCCGAAGCTGTGAGGCTAAACAGCAAGTGACTTACACAAACACACACAGTGTCACGATTGTCGTCTGGAGAAGGTGAAGACCAAACTGCAGCGTGGTAAGTGTTCGTCATTTTAATGGTAAACTGAACACTACACAAAACAACAACGAGGAAAAAACGAAAATGAAACAGTTCTGCCAGGTGAACATACACTAAACAGAAAACAATCATCCACAACACACAATGGAAAACAGGCTACCTAAATATGGCTCCCAATCAGAGACAACGATAGACAGCTGCCTCTGATTGGGAACCACACCAGGCCAAACACACAGAAAACCAACAACATAGAAAAAAGAACATAGACTGCCCACCCTAGTCACACCCTGGCCTAACCAAAATAGAGAATAAAAACCCTCTCTATAGCCAGGGCGTGACACACACACACACACACACACACACACACACACCATTGGATGCTCTTCAGAGGAGGAAGGGGAGGACCATCCTCCTCAGTGAATTTTATATAAATAAAAATAGTAAAACATGTAAAAAGTTATCAATTTTAATAAAACTATAATAAATGTATTCTCATGTCTCCCAATCATTAATTAAAACACACCGTTTTGCAATGAAGGTCTACAGTAGCCTCAGCAGCACTCTGTAGTGTAGCACCATGGTTAAAATCTAGGAGGCTCATGGTTCTCACCCCTTTCATAAACCTACACAGTAATTATGACAATTTCCGGAGGACGTCCTCCATCCTATCAGATTTCTTGCAGCATGAACTGACATTTAGTCCACCCAATCAAATGACCAGAGAATGAATCTAGTCCTGAAAGCATAAGCTAAAATGTGGTGAGTAGTTTAACTCAAAGAGAAAGACAATAGTTGAACAGTTTTGAACAAATTAATTTCTTCCAAAATTCAGAAGAAGCAAGAGAGAGAGAGGGATAGATAGAGAGAGATGAAGAGAGAGGAAGAAAGAGGAAGAGAGAGAGAGCTATATTTGGTTGTATTTTTTTTAAACTTTCACTTTCACTTAGCTACCTAGTTTAGCCTACTTAAACACCTGGCTCTACCAGAGGGGGATGCTATGTTAGCTTAGCTATCTAGTTTAGCCTACTTAAACATCTGGCTCAAACAGATGCTATGTTAGCTAGCTGGCTATGGCTATTCAACGCTGGAACTCTTCCAAGTCAAAGTAAGCTTTCGGTTTTGTTAACTACACCGGCCCGCATGATTGTAACTACACTGTACTGCATGATTGTAGTGGGTTAATTAATACGTTAATTTTAGTAGCTATGTTGAGTATGAGGGTTTAGCGGTCATGGTATGAAAGGTTTTTCACCTGGTCACAGACAGCTGATGTGTTGTGCACTAAAGTCCACAAGCGAAGGGAAAAGGTAAGAGGAGGAGAGCGCATACATAGCTGCGAGAAGGAATTATATATGACTCGTTTCAGGAAGCTAGCCTTATGTCACACGTCACTACTGCACAGGAGTGGCATTTATCAAAATGCATTTTTTGGTAGAATTGCCTTCTAAAACATGTGAACTTTCATGTGCCTTAATAGCAAATTTGTATCTGTAAATACGAATAAAATTGTTAAATTACGAGCTTAGTTGGTTTAGCGATGGAAAAAGCCAGGAACCTTCCCGCTAGCCATGATCGGCTGTTATGTTGGATGGGCTGAACATGCCAAGAGTTAAGTTCAGATTGGTGTGCCATGCAGGATGCTTCTGTCTATAACATGAGCTGCTCAGTATGTTTAGGTAATCCTCTGTACCATGGAGAAATGTTTTTCAATAGAACCGGCGGAACAAATACACACCTGACCACACGCAAACACAGTTCACTTTCATAGCAGCCACATAAAAACAGTATGCTCACTTTGCTTATTGTATAGATGTGACCGACCGGCTTGATTCGGTCCTATGTAGCAAAATTTGAAATAAAATAAATAAAAGTAGGGACTCAGAGATGGAAAATGATATATCGTACACTGCAGTTGAGGAACAATGGGAAAGTAATTTGGCTTTGAAAGTTGATAAACTTTTGAAAATATGGCCCTTGAATGTTTTCGTACACGATGTTCTTCACAAACACAAACTATATAAAATAAAAAATTAAATAAAATCCTCCAGATATTGGAGAGCAGTAGCAACGCTTTTGCAGTTCTTCATGATATCTTTCAAAAAAGCCACAGCTTTGCTTCCGTTTAAGAAATGTTTTTCAACAGAACCGGCGGAACGAATACACACCTGACCACACGCAAACACAAAAGCTGTGGCTTTGTCTTTTGTTATTAACCTGGTTACTCATCTCATAAATCCCAGTGTGTCTTCTGTGTTACGATCTGTTTATTGACATGATGTTAGGATCTGTGTGTGTGTGTGTGTGTGTGTGTGTGTGTGTGTGTGTGTGTGTGTGTGTGTGTGTGTGTGTGTCTATATATGAGTTACTGTGTCCAACACACCACCACTTATTGTTATGTTGGGCACTTACTGACCCCAAAAAGATGTTAGGAAATATATATTTTTTCTCAGTGATATGTATTGCTAAAATAAAGGGTTATGTAAGTACAGGCAGCCGCCACATAACTACATTTCAAAACAGCTCACTCAATCAAGCATGATGGTCTTGTAAGTATAAAAGCAAAGCTTTATTTCATATAATTTTTTACAAATCTTGAAAAGGTAATGGAATGTGGAATGCGGTACAAATCACATTATTGTGGGAGCACCTCCTCTAAGAGTATGAATCAGACGGTTGAGAAGGTTTGAATCCCAAGCAACTTACACATTGTTTGAAGTACAATAGATACACACAGTAAATACTGTAGTAGGTCAAAGCTGCGTGCTGGAACGCCTTGGTAGACCGTGGGTGGAGTAGGCATTGTGGTCCTCATGTGCATTTCCTTCAGTCCAATGCTGACTTTGCACTTGCAGTGTTGTTTTTGTTTTGTTTTTAATATTGTACGCTATGGAATGTTTATAATATCTTAGAATGTGTTGTATTGTCCCTCTGAGTTCTACATGGAACAGGTCAAAGTTCCATTTACAGTTGGTCAGTTCCATGATGTCATTCATTCCATTCTACAAACACATTCAATATACACTCCTCATCAGCTGCATCAAAGTGATACTGAAGGTTCCAGTGTTCTAGACTAGAGCTCCACCTACTGGCATCTCAACATTACTGCAGTGTTCTAGACTAGAGTTCTCCCTACTGGCATCTCAACATTACTGCAGTGTTCTAGACTAGAGTTCTCCCTACTGGCATCTCAACATTACTGCAGTGTTCTAGACTAGAGTTCTCCCTACTGGCATCTCAACATTACTACAGTGTTCTAGACTAGAGTTCTCCCTACTGGCATCTCAACATTACTGCACCATCCTAATAATAATGTCCTCAATAATGTTGGACTACTAACAACATTACAAACTGACAATACATCAGATAGAATGGTGAAATACAACACTGTCTACTTGACAAAGTCACATTTAATCACACAAACACTGATGTCTGTAGTATTACAACATGTCACTATCATATTATGTTACACTGTTGACCCTTGTGTACAGTACTGGTAGTAGCATTAGTTAACAGAGGAATCAGTATCATCACCACCATAACCTGCTGTATTGACTGCTGCTGTCCATATACTGTATAGTCTAATGTAGCCTGTTATCCATATATATTCTAATGTAGCCTGTTATCCATATATAGTCTAATGTAGCATGTTATCCATATATAGTCTAATGTAGCATGTTATCCATATATATTCTAATGTAGCCTGTTATCCATATATAGTCTAATGTAGCATGTTATCCATATATATTCTAATGTAGCCTGTTATCCATATATAGTCATTCGCTCTGCATTCGCTCTGCAGGTAGTATAACTTTTATAACTTTTCATTACATTTCATTATAGTACAACGATTTAATTTGTCCAACCTTAGCAATTTCTTCTTAACTAGCTACATAGCCGTCTGTGTATCAAAGATAACTGCGTAATTATCGTATTTCGTCGTCTCGTTGTCCACTGCTATCTGCCCAGCAGCTAGCAAACGTCCACCGTCTACCGAATAGTAGTATAACTTTTCATTACATTTCATTATAGTACAACGGTCTGATTTTCATTTTCATTACAGTACAACGGTTTGATTTGTTTGATCTTAGCTAGCTACATAGCCGTCTTTTATCAAACATAATTGCGTCGTTATTGAGGTTCGCTAGCGAGCTATTTTCGTTCGAAATTAACGCAACGTAGCCAACACTGCTAGCTAGCCAGCTTGCCACCGAAGAGCATTGTAGAAACGATTACAATACAACGGAACGACTTGTTTTGTGTAGTGTTAGCTAGCTACATAGTTTTCTTTGCTAGCTTTGTATCTAAGATAATTGTGTAACTTTGAGTAATTATCGGTTAGCTAGCCAGCTAGTTTCGCCTGCCGCGCTGCTGTCCTCCTACCTAGCCAACACTGCTAGCTAACACTGCTAGCTAGCCAACTTCTACCGAATAGCAGCACTGTAGAAACTTACATTACAACGGAACGACTTGATTAGCGTAGTGTTAGCTAGTTGTCTTTGCTGTCCTTGTATCCATGATAATTGTGTAGTTTAGAGAAATTTAGAGAAACTGTCGAGGTCACCTAGCCAGCTTCACTTTCAACAACGCAGCTACTGCTAGCCAGGCTACTTCACCAGCCAGCAGTACTATATCATTTTAGTCAATAAGATTTGTAATTTTATTGATTTTTTGCTACGTAAGCTTAACTTTCTGAACATTCGAGACGTGTAGCCCACTTGTCATTCTAATCTCCTTTGCTTTAGCGTAGCCTCTTCTGTAGCCTGTCAAATATGTGTCTGTCTATCCCTGTTCTCTCCTCTCTGCACAGACCATACAAACGCCTCACACCGCGTGGCCGCGCCCACCCTAACCTGGTGGTCCCAGCCCGCACGACCCACGTGGAGTTCCAGGTCTCCGGTAGCCTCTGGAACTGCCGATCCGCGGCCAACAAGGCAGAGCTCATCTCAGCCTATGCGTCCCTCCAGTCCCTCGACTTCTTGGCACTGACGGAAACATGGCTCACCACAGATAACACTGCTACTCCTACTGCTCTCTCTTCGTCTGCCCACGTGTTCTCGCACACCCCGAGAGCTTCTGGTCAGCGGGGTGGTGGCACCGGGATCCTCATCTCTCCCAAGTGGTCATTCTCTCTTTCTCCCCTTACCCATCTGTCTATCGCCTCCTTTGAATTCCATGCTGTCACAGTTACCAGCCCTTTCAAGCTTAACATCCTTATCATTTATCGCCCTCCAGGTTCCCTTGGAGAGTTCATCAATGAGCTTGATGCCTTGATAAGCTCCTTTCCTGAGGACGGCTCACCTCTCACAGTTCTGGGTGACTTTAACCTCCCCATGTCTACCTTTGACTCATTCCTCTCTGCCTCCTTCTTTCCACTCCTCTCCTCTTTTGACCTCACCCTCTCACCTTCCCCCCCTACTCACAAGGCAGGCAATACGCTTGACCTCATCTTTACTAGATGCTGTTCTTCCACTAACCTCATTGCAACTCCCCTCCAAGTCTCCGACCACTACCTTGTATCCTTTTCCCTCTCGCTCTCGTCCAACACTTCCCACACTGCCCCTACTCGGATGGTATCGCGCCGTCCCAACCTTCGCTCTCTCTCCCCCGCTACTCTCTCCTCTTCCATCCTATCATCTCTTCCCTCTGCCCAAACCTTCTCCAACCTATCTCCTGACTCTGCCTCCTCAACCCTCCTCTCCTCCCTTTCTGCATCCTTTGACTCTCTATGTCCCCTATCCTCCAGGCCGGCTCGGTCCTCCCCTCCCGCTCCGTGGCTCGACGACTCATTGCGAGCTCACAGAACAGGGCTCCGGGCAGCCGAGCGGAAATGGAGGAAAACTCGCCTCCCTGCGGACCTGGCATCCTTTCACTCCCTCCTCTCTACATTTTCCTCTTCTGTCTCTGCTGCTAAAGCCACTTTCTACCACTCTAAATTCCAAGCATCTGCCTCTAACCCTAGGAAGCTCTTTGCCACCTTCTCCTCCCTCCTGAATCCTCCTCCCCCTCCCCCCCCCCCTCCTCCCTCTCTGCAGACGACTTCGTCAACCATTTTGAAAAGAAGGTCGACGACATCCGATCCTCGTTTGCTAAGTCAAACGACACCGCTGGTTCTGCTCACACTGCCCTACCCTGTGCTTTGACCTCTTTCTCTCCCCTCTCTCCAGATGAAATCTCGCGTCTTGTGACGGCCGGCCGCCCAACAACCTGCCCGCTTGACCCTATCCCCTCCTCTCTTCTCCAGACCATTTCCGGAGACCTTCTCCCTTACCTCACCTCGCTCATCAACTCATCCCTGACCGCTGGCTACGTCCCTTCCGTCTTCAAGAGAGCGAGAGTTGCACCCCTTCTGAAAAAACCTACACTCGATCCCTCCGATGTCAACAACTACAGACCAGTATCCCTTCTTTCTTTTCTCTCCAAAACTCTTGAACGTGCCGTCCTTGGCCAGCTCTCCTGCTATCTCTCTCAGAATGACCTTCTTGATCCAAATCAGTCAGGTTTCAAGACTAGTCACTCAACTGAGACTGCTCTTCTCTGTATCACGGAGGCGCTCCGCACTGCCAAAGCTAACTCTCTTTCCTCTGCTCTCATCCTTCTAGACCTATCGGCTGCCTTCGATACTGTGAACCATCAGATCCTCCTCTCCACCCTCTCCGAGCTGGGCATCTCCGGCGCGGCCCACGCTTGGATTGCGTCCTACCTGACAGGTCGCTCCTACCAGGTGGCGTGGCGAGAATCTGTCTCCTCACCACGCGCTCTCACCACTGGTGTCCCCCAGGGCTCTGTTCTAGGCCCTCTCCTATTCTCGCTATACACCAAGTCACTTGGCTCTGTCATAACCTCACATGGTCTCTCCTATCATTGCTATGCAGACGACACACAACTAATCTTCTCCTTTCCCCCTTCTGATGACCAGGTGGCGAATCGCATCTCTGCATGTCTGGCAGACATATCAGTGTGGATGACGGATCACCACCTCAAGCTGAACCTCGGCAAGACGGAGCTGCTCTTCCTCCCGGGGAAGGACTGCCCGTTCCATGATCTCGCCATCACGGTTGACAACTCCATTGTGTCCTCCTCCCAGAGCGCTAAGAACCTTGGCGTGATCCTGGACAACACCCTGTCGTTCTCAACTAACATCAAGGCGGTGGCCCGTTCCTGTAGGTTCATGCTCTACAACATCCGCAGAGTACGACCCTGCCTCACACAGGAAGCGGCACAGGTCCTAATCCAGGCACTTGTCATCTCCCGTCTGGATTACTGCAACTCGCTGTTGGCTGGGCTCCCTGCCTGTGCCATCAAACCCCTACAACTCATCCAGAACGCCGCAGCCCGTCTGGTGTTCAACCTTCCCAAGTTCTCTCACGTCACCCCGCTCCTCCGCTCTCTCCACTGGCTTCCAGTTGAAGCTCGCATCCGCTACAAGACCATGGTGCTTGCCTACGGAGCTGTGAGGGGAACGGCACCTCAGTACCTTCAGGCTCTGATCAGGCCCTACACCCAAACAAGGGCACTGCGTTCATCCACTTCTGGCCTGCTCGCCTCCCTACCACTGAGGAAGTACAGTTCCCGCTCAGCCCAGTCAAAACTGTTCGCTGCTCTGGCACCCCAATGGTGGAACAAACTCCCTCACGACGCCAGGACAGCGGAGTCAATCACCACCTTCCGGAGACACCTGAAACCCCACCTCTTCAAGGAATACCTAGGATAGGATAAAGCAATCCTTCTGCCCCCCCCCCCCCCCTTAAAAGATGTAGATGCACTATTGTAAAGTGGCTGTTCCACTGGATGTCATTAGGTGAATGCACCAATTTGTAAGTCGCTCTGGATAAGGGCGTCTGCTAAATGACTTAAATGTAAATGTAAATGTAGTCTAATGTAGCATGTTATCCATATATAGTCTAATGGAGCCTGTTATCCATATATATTCTAATGTAGCCTGTTATCCATTTATAGTCTAATGTAGCCTGTTATCCATATATAGTCTAATGTAGCCTGTTATCCATATATAGTCTAATGTAGCCTGTTATCCATATATAGTCTAATGTAGCCTGTTATCCATATATAGTCTAATGTAGCCTGTTATCCATATATAGTCTAATGTAGCCTGTTATCCATATATAGTCTAATATGGCATGTTGTTCATATACTATTCTGTGAATATAAAGTGTTAATGAAGTACATACAGTATAATGTTCATATAAAGAACTCTGATATGGTTCAGGCTGTAGAGGTCTATGGATGACAGGAAGGTGATGCTGAGTCAGTTCATCTAAACCAACAATACTTACTGGCAATGCAGTGAAACAAGAAGTAGCCAACTGTAAGTGTGAGTTCTGTGGTTGACACATTTTAAAGAACCCTTTTTAGCCTAGTCAGGACATAAAGACATTAACATGCGTAAACACTATGTCAGAAAAGGGTTGCATTTCTTATTCTTCTGAGGAGTGGGCCTACATTTTTAAAAGAGGCGAAAATGTGACTCATTCCCATCACTCCTCATCAGCTGCATCAAAGTGGTACTGAAGGTTCCAGTGTTCTAGACTAGAATTTTCCCTACTGGCATCTCAACATTACTGCAGAGTACAATGTCCTCATTCATTTGGGCAGTAATATAATGCCACTATGATATTCTGATACACTTGCTACGTCCCAAATGGCACCCTATGTGCCCTGGTCAATAGTAGTACACTATTAAGGGAACAGAGTGCCATTTGTGACACAGACACTGTTGGCCATTGTGTACAGTACCGGTACCTAATAATAATGCCCTGAATAATGTTGGGCTAATAACAACATAACAAACTAATGAAACAAAACACTGGCTTGAAAAATGCACATTTACCAAGCACACAAACATTGATGTCTGTACTGCAGAACATGCCACTATCATATTCTGTTACGCGGTTGGCCATTGTGAACAACAGATGGCGCTGCAGTGGATGGCAGCCGACCTACTTTGCTATTTTGTGTATTTTTTATGCTGATCTTAACTTTTTTTGTACATTATGTCTCTGAAATAATTTCCTTTGGCCGAAAAGAGCTTCCAGACATCAGAACAGTGATCAGTAAACCTTCTTGAAGTAGGGACTCGAAAGAGGAAGTGGCGGCGATTGAGAGGCAAGTGAGCAGGCATCCTGACAAGATTAAGTTGGCGATCAAATAGACCGCCATTGCCCTCTGTTCTATTGGTGAACGTGCAATCACTGGAGAACAAACTGAATGAGCTCCGTTTAAGACTATCCTATCAACGGGACTGTAATATCATATTTTTTCAGAGTCTTGGCTGAAGAAGGACATGGATATACTTCTCACTTTGTCTGCACCAAATGTGTTGCTTTCTAGAACCTAAAATGGTAATTTGGCTGTCCCCAAAGGAGAACCATATGAAGAACCCTTTTTGGTTCCAGGTAGAACCTTATTGAATTCCAGGTAGAGACTTTTTGTGTTCTGTTCCATGTAGAACCCTTTCCACAGAGTGTTCTACATTTAACCAAAAGGGGTTCTACTTGGAACCAAACAGGCTGCTCTTCTGGGGACAGCCGAAGAACCCTTTTGGAACCCTTTTCTCTAAGAGGGCATGCATCTTCAAGAATGGATGGCAGACTCTGGCAAGTCGAAGGCAGGAGGGGTGTGTCTCTTTTTGCTCGCCTGAGTTAGTATACCTTGTGATAAGCTGCAGTCCATACTGTTTACCAAGAGAGTTTTCATCTACGCTGAACAAAAATATAAACGCAAAATTCAACATTTTCAAAGATTTTACTGACTTAGTTAATTTAAGGAAATCATCCGATTGAAAAAAATTCATTCGGCCCTAATCTATGGATTTTACATGACTGGGAATACAGACATGCATCTGTTGGTCACAGATACCTTTAAAAAATAGGTAGGGGCGTGGATCAGAAAACT